>NC_069509.1:19527598-19602598 GCF_027579735.1 Bombina bombina | reverse complement strand
ACTCATTTAACTATAATATTATGCATTTAACTCTGGTAGTACATATTCAAGCACCTTATAATTAGAAAATCTGAGTGTGTGAAGGGACATATGAGTGATTCGTCATCTATATTCTTGTGATTCGACAAATTTTAATTTCAATTAATTAGTGTTATTCTGATGATTTTGTATGATGTATGTTAAATTCTACCTAATTGTTGATAACCATACTTTTCTACTCCTCATCATGAATTTTGCCCACTATAACTCACTCTGATTCTTAATTTAGAAATTAGAAAGTGATGGTGATATTTCTGAATACTATGTGCACTGTACAGTGACCTATATGTGCTCCTTTGTTGATCTATAAGAAGGCATTCAACCTATAACAACAACAATAATTATTTTAAGATCATATCCTTTTGACTTTACTTGTTTTATCGTAGGAGATCTAAAGTATATGTTGTCAGGTTGTTATCATGTCCTTCAATTAATCAATCAATCAATCAACTCTGGACGCTTAAAACTAAACTAAACTGAACTAAATTGGTGTACTGAAGACTACATAAATTTGCATTTGTGTATTAATACAGACAGTGACATATATATATATATATATATATATGTATACAGTATATATTATTTACTTAGAACAACTGTAAAAGAGAAGAGATCTTTGTCTGACATCAGTTGTATTTATAATTGGAACAAACTGGAAATACTTTGCTGCCTTGTTTATAAATTCCTAGGGCCTAGATTTAGAGTTGGGCGGTAGCCGTGAAAACCAGCGTTAGAGGCTCCTAACGCTGATTTTGGGCTACCGCCGGTATTTAGAGCCAGTCATTAAAGGGTCTAACGCTCACTTTCCAGCCGCGACTTTTCCATACCGCAGATCCCCTTACGTCAATTGCGTATCCTATCTTTTCAATGGGATTTTTCTAACGCTGGTATTTAGAGTCGTGGCTGGAGTGATTTTTAGAACTCTAACGACAAAACTCCAGCCGCAGAAAAAAGTCAGTAGTTAAGAGCTTTCTGGGCTAACGCCGGTTTATAAAGCTCTTAACTACTGTGCTCTAAAGTACACTAACACCCATAAACTACCTATGTACCCCTAAACCAAGGTACCCCCACATCGCCGCCACTCGATAAAAAATTTTTAACCCCTAATCTGCCGACCGCCACCTACGTTATACTTATGTACCCCTAATCTGCCGACCGCAAAGCGCCGCTACCTACGTTATCCTTATGTACCCCTAATCTGCTGCCCCTAACACCGCCGACCCCTATATTATATTTATTAACCCCTAATCTGCCCCCCTCAACGTCGCCTCCACCTGCCTACACTTATTAACCCCTAATCTGCCGAGCGGACCGCACCGCTAGTATAATAAAGTTATTAACCCCTAATCCGCCTCACTCCCGCCTCAATAACCCTATCATAAATAGTATTAACCCCTAATCTGCCCTCCCTAACATCGCCGACACCTAACTTCAATTATTAACCCCTAATCTGCCGACCGAATCTCGCCGCTACTGTAATAAATGGATTAACCCCTAAAGCTAAATCTAACCCTAACCCTAACACCCCCCTAAGTTAAATATAATTTTTATCTAACAAAATAAATTAACTCTTATTAAATAAATTATTCCTATTTAAAGCTAAATACTTACCTGTAAAATAAACCCTAATATAGCTACAATATAAATAATAATTATATTGTAGCTATTTTAGGATTAATATTTATTTTACAGGCAACTTTGTAATTATTTTAACCAGGTACAATAGCTATTAAATAGTTCATAACTATTTAATAGCTACCTAGTTAAAATAATTACAAAATTACCTGTAAAATAATCCTAACCTAAGTTACAATTAAACCTAACACTACACTATCAATAAATTAATTAAATAAACTACCTACAATTATCTACAATTAAACCTAACACTACACTATCAATACATTAATTAAATACAATTCCTACAAATAACTACAATTAAATAAACTAACTAAAGTACAAAAATAAAAAAGAACTAAGTTACAAAAAATAATAAAATATTTACAAACATTAGAAAAATATTACAACAATTTTAAACTAATTACACCTACTCTAAGCCCCCTAATAAAATAACAAACCCCCCAAAATAAAAAAATGCCCTACCCTATTCTAAATTACAAAAGTTCAAAGCTCTTTTACCTTACCAGGGCCCTTTGCGGGGCATGCCCCCAAGAATTCAGCTCTTTTGCCTGTAAAAAAAAACATACAATACCCCCCCCCAACATTACAACCCACCACCCACATACCCCTAATCTAACCCAAACCCCCCTTAAATAAACCTAACACTAAGCCCCTGAAGATCTTCCTACCTTATCTTCACCTCACCGGGTATCACCGATCGGTCCTGGCTCCAAAATCTTCATCCAACCCAAGCGGGGGCTGGCGATCCATAATCCTGCGGCTGAAGAGGTCCAGAAGAGGCTCCAAAGTCTTCATCCTATCCTGGAAGAAGAGGCGATCCAGACCGGCAACCATCTTGATCCAAGCGGCATCTTCTATCTTCATCCGATGAGGAACGGCTCCATCGTGAAGACCTCCAGCGCGGATCAATCTTCCGACGACGTCCAACTGAAGAATGACGGTTCCTTTAAATGACGTCATCCAAGATGGCGTCCCTCGAATTCCGATTGGCTGATAGGATTCTATCAGCCAATCGGAATTAAGTAGGAATATTCTGATTGGCTGATGGAATCAGCCAATCAGAATCAAGTTCAATCGATTGGCTGATCCGATCAGCCAATCAGATTGAGCTCGCATTCTATTGGCTGTTCCGATCAGCCAATAGAATGCGAGCTCAATCTGATTGGCTGATTGGATCAGCCATCGGATTGAAACTTGAATCTGATTGGCTGATTCCATCAGCCAATCAGAATATTCCTACCTTAATTCCGATTGGCTGATAGAATCCTATCAGCCAATCGGAATTCGAGGGACGCCATCTTGGATGACGTCATTTAAAGGAACCGTCATTCGGCGAGTAGGCATCGGTCGAGGAGGATGGATCCGCGTAGGCTGGGAAGAAGATGGCTCCGCTCCGCTCCCGAAGAAAGAAGATTGAAGATGCCGCTTGATAGAAGACTTCATCCCGATCATGGACTTCTTCAGCGCCCGCTTGGATCAAGACTTCAGCCCGATGATGGATTTCTTCAGCCGCCGCTTGGATCAAAACTTCAGCCGGAGGATGGACGTCACTCTTCAGCCCCCCGCTTGGGCTTGGATGAAGATTTCGGAGGCTCTTCTGGACAGATCGGGACCCGATGAGGTGAAGACAAGGTAGGAAGATCTTCAGGGGCTTAGTGTTAGGTTTATTTAAGGGGGGTTTGGGTTAGATTAGGGGTATGTGGGTTGTAATGTTGGGGGGGTGGTATTGTATGTTTTTTTTTACAGGCAAAAGAGCTGAATTATTTGGGGCATGCCCCGCAAAGGGCCCTTTTCAGGGCTGGTAAGGTAAAAGAGCTTTGTACTTTTTAATTTTAGAATAGGGTAGGGCATTTTATTATTTTGGGGGTCTTTGTTATTTTATTAGGGGGCTTAGAGTAGGTGTAATTAGTTTAAAATTGTTGTAATATTTTTCTAATGTTTGTAAATATTTTTTTATTTTTTGTAACAGTTCTTTTTTATTTTTTGTACTTTAGTTAGTTTATTTAATTGTATTTATTTGTATGTATTGTATTTAATTTATTTATTGATAGTGTAGTGTTAGGTTTAATTGTAACTTAGGTTAGGATTTATTTTACAGGTAATTTTGTAATTATTTTAACTAGGTAACTATTAAATAGTTATTAACTATTTAATAGCTATTGTACCTGGTTAAAATAATTACCAAAGTTGCCTGTAAAATAAATATTAATCCTAAAATAGCTACAATATAATTATAATTTATATTGTAGCTATATTAGGGTTTATTTTACAGGTAAGTATTTAGCTTTAAATAGGAATAATGTATTTAATAAGAGTTAATTTATTTTGTTAGATTTAAATTATATTTAACTTAGGGGGGTGTTAGGGTTAGGGTTAGACTTAGCTTTAGGGGTTAATCCATTTATTACAGTAGCGGTGAGGTCCGGTCGGCAGATTAGGCGTTAATACTTGAAGTTAGGTGTCGGCGATGTTAGGGAGAGCAGATTAGGGGTTAATACTATTTATTATAGGGTTATTGAGGCGGGAGTGATGCGGATTAGGGGTTAATAGCTTTATTATAGTAGCGCTCAGGTCCGGTCGGCAGATTAGGGGTTAATAAGTGTAGGCAGGTGGAGGCGACGTTGTGGGGGGCAGATTAGGGGTTAATAAATATAATATAGGGGTCGGCGGTGTTAGGGGCAGCAGATTAGGGGTACATAGGGATAATTTAGTTGCGGCGGTTTACGGAGCGGCAGATCAGGGGTTAATAGTATAATGCAGGGGTCAGCAATAGCGGGGGCGGCAGATTAGGGGTTAATAAGTGTAAGGTTAGGGGTGTTTAGACTCGGGGTACATGTTAGAGTGTTAGGTGCAGACGTAGGAAGTGTTTCCCCATAGGAAACAATGGGCTGCGTTAAGAGCTGAACGCGGCTTTTTTGCAGGTATCTAGAGTTGCAGTGGCGGTAAATATGCCTCTACGCTCCCTTTTTGGAGCCTAACGCACTGAAAACCCTGCCATTCAGTGAACTCTAAATACCAGCGGTTTTTAAAAGGTGCGGGAAAAAAAAAGCATGCGTTAGCTACGCGGGTCGTTACCGACAAAACTCTAAATCTAGGCCTAAATGTTTCCAGTGCACCCTGGACTGTTTCTAAAAACCCTTCTGCTTAGCAAACAAGATTTTACTGTAACTTTTTTTTTTATACAAATGATTGATTTAAATCTTAAAGGGAACGTGCCTTGCTTTTAATGTGTATTAAATTGTTTACAAATAGCTAATTTATATTTAAAAATTTGCACACGAGTAAATGTCCCTATTTATCATTAAAAAATGCACAGGTGCGCCAACATAAGGGTTAGATTGTATTAGTCATATTTCCTATAGAACACCTCATTAATTTGACTAGTTACATACTGTATGTATTATTTCTTTTCTTCTATAGCGGACTGACAATTCTCCTGCAAATGCGTGAATTCAAGTTCTCCATAACTGTAGTGGAGAACAGCTTTAGAAATCTATTCTCTACCAGTTGTAGAAGCAATGTTAGAAAAAAAAAAGGCTCAACAAGGCGCAACAATAATACATAAAACAATAATAATGTATATTGGAGCGCCAAAAAATATATATACTGGAGCACCAAAAAAAAAAAAAATCTTCGAGCACAAAAAAATATATATAAAAGGGAGCAAAAATAATATATATCAGGGCACAAATATAATATATAAGAAGAAGTGCAAAAATAATGCATATGTATTTATGTGTTTATATGTGTTTAACTTTTATGTGCAATATGTTTTTAATATATTTTAATAGACAGTGTTATTATGAGTGTAAGTGCACTGTGTAATATATTTTTGATGTGTTTTGTGCATCTTTTAAGTTTTGTGAAACAGTTAACGAAAGCTCTGAGGTTGCGCTATCCCAACGCCCGTTAACTTCAGCTTTCTAATCTATTAATTTTATGTAAAAAAGAGCTAAGTCGCTTTAGGGCAATGCCCTTCTGAGGGCTATTTTTATAGTAACTTTTAGTGTTAGTTTAGTGTTTTTATTTTATGGTGTGTTTTTTTTTTTTTTTTAAAGGAGGCCATAGTTTTAGTATAGGCAGAACTGTTTTTGTTTGATTTTTCTGGTAGTGCTGTTTCTTCTTTTCTGTAATGTTAGATTTCGTTATTTTTTGTAAATTTAGTGTGTGGGGAGGGGGGTTTAACAGGGGGTGTTAACTTTGAGGTAGTGGGTGCTAGATAGTTAAATAGTGTAGGAGCAGTTGCATTGGGGGTTGCGGCAGATTAGGGGTTTATAGGTTAGGGGGTTATTGCGTTGGTGAGTTGTGATGGTGTAAGGGTTAATAGGTTAGGGGTCGGGTGGTTAAATATTAAGGTTATGGCAGATTAGGGGTTAATAGCGTAGGTTGTGCTGGTGGTGAGGGTGCATAAGGGGTTAATAGTTTATTTTAGTATTACATTTATATCCAATGTTAAAATGATATGCATTGTCATGTATAATGCATAATATGTTAAAACTATCATAAATTTAAAAAAAACAGATTACTGAATCTTATTCCTAAAGCTAATACAAGGTGGATCGCTATGTTTATTTTTTAATAAAAAAACAATCATTTGTAAAAATCATATATCACTCACACCGCATTAACAATGTTTACTTCGCCCCCATATGTTCCTGGGCCCCTAAAACAGCCAAACAATGCAAGCTCTCAATCAAACAAACTGGGAACATGTGAAGGGTGCACAGGCTTATGTAATTACCCCAGACATATACAAAACATGGAAGGGACCCGGGTTTTGGGAGCGACCTTGAAGTGGTTTTGTCCCATTTGGCCAGATGTGGTAACTAACTCTTCCAATTTTGCTTTTAATCTTAGCTGAGTGCTCGTAAGTGAGTGCTGGACTTCCTGTGTGCTGTATTAATTTGTTTTGTAATATTCCTTATGGGCCTTGTATCCAGACCTGTCTGGGGTTGACTGCCTGGGACTCTGAGGACAGTGCAGCTGCCTGAGAGTGCTAGTTAGCACCCAGGGCTGTGTATGTTGCAGGGTCATAGGATGTGTACCCAGTCCAGTCTGAGGGGCCTAGTTATCAAGCCGTCAACCTCAAATACGCTGGAATTCCGCAGCGTATTTGTGGCGAGGCTGATTCGCCTTAGTTATCAAAGGCTAAAGACCGGCAAAAGTAGAATTTTGTGACGTAAGCTTCGATCCGCCGGACTCAGTCCGACACAGATCGATTCTTACGTCACTCCAGATGTTCCGCACACAAGTGCGGCACATTCTCACTACTTTTGCTAGTTATCAAAAAACTAGCAGGTACGCTCGGCACTTTTACGGCCCAGCGTACCTGGTTTTCAAACCGCCACCCCTGGAGGCGGCGGATCCCATAGGAATCAATGGGAGTCTGACCATAGCGAAAGTACAAGTTCGCTGCTGCCAGATATCCCATTGATTCCTATGGGAGATGTCTACACCTAACACCCTAACATGTACCCCGAGTCTAAACACCAACTAATCTGTCCCCCCTACACCGCCGCAACTAAATAAAGTTATTCCCACCTAAACCGCCGCTCCGGAGCCCACCGCAAGCTACTCTATACATATTAACCCCTAAACCGCCGCTCCCGGAGCCCACCGCAACTATAATAAATGTATTAACCCCTAAAACCGCGCTCCCTGAACCCGCCGCAACCTATATTAAATGTATTAACCCCTATCCTGCCCCCCCTCACCGTCGCCACCCTATAATAAATTTATTAACCCCTAATCTGCCCCCCCTACACCGTCGCCACCTATAATAAATTTTATTAACCCCCTAATCTGCCCCCCCTACACCGTCGCCACCTATAATAAATTTATTAACCCCTATCCTGCCCCCCCACTACGCCGCCGCCACTGTAATAAAATTATTAACCCCTAAACCTAAGTCTAACACTAACCCTAACGCCCCCCCTAACTTAAATATTAATTAAATAAATCTAAATCATATTTTTATTATTAACTAAATTAATCCTATTTAAAACTAAATACTTACCTTTAAAATAAACCCTAATATAGCTACAATATAAATAATAATATATTCTAGCTATCTTAGGATTTATTTTTATTTTACAGGTAACTTTCAATTTATTTTAACTAGGTACAATAGCTATTAAATAGTTATTAACTATTTAATAGCTTACCTAGCTAAAATAAAGAGAAATGTACCTGTAAAATAAATCCTAACCTAAGTTATAATTACACCTAACACTACACTAATACTTTAATAAATTATTCCTATTTAAAACTAAATACTTACCTGTAAAATAAACCCTAAGATAGCTACAATATAATTAATAATTACATTGTAGCTATCTTAGGATTTATATTTATTTTACAGGCAACTTTGTATTTATTTTAGCTAGTTAGAATAGTTAATTAATTAGTTATAAACTATTTAATAACTACCTAGCTAAAAGAAATACAAAATAACCTGTAAAATAAATCCTAACCTAAGTTACAATTAAACCTAATACTACACTATCATTAAATTAATTAAATAAACTACCTACAAATAATACAATTAAATACAATTACATAAACTAACTAAAGTACAAAAAATAAAAAAAGCTAAGTTACAAAAATAAAAAAATAAGTTACAAACATTTTAAAAATATTACAACAATTTTAAGCTACTTACACCTAATCTAAGCCCCCTAATTAAAATAACAAACCCCCCCAAAATAAAAAAATACCCTACCCTATTCTAAATTAAATAAAGTTCAAAGCTCTTTTACCTTACCAGCCCTTAAAAGGGCCATTTGTGGGGGCATGCCCCAAAAAGTTCAGCTCTTTTGCCTGTAAAGAAAAAATACAACCCCCCCCAACATTAAAACCCACCACCCACATACCCCCTAATCTAACCCAAACCCCCCTTACAAAAACCTAACACTAATCCCCTGAAGATCATCCTACCTTGAGTCGTCTTCACTCAGCTGAGCAGCGATGGAACGAAGTGGACATCCGGAGCGGAAGAAGTTAATCCTCCAAGCGGCGCTGAAGAAATCTTCCATCCGATGAAGTCATCATCCAGGCGGCGCTGAAGAAGTCTTCGATCCGGGCGATGTCATCTTCCAAGAGGCGCTGAAGAGGTCTTCTATCCTTGCGATGTCATCTTCCAAGCCGGGTCTTGAATCTTCCTCCCGCCGACGCGGAAACCTCCTTCTTCCACCGACGGTCTACGACAAATGAAGGCTCCTTTAAGGGACGTCATCCAAGATGGCGTCCCTTCAATTCCGATGGCTGATAAGATTCTATCAGCCAATCGGAATTAAAGCTAGGAAAAAATCTGATTGGCTGATGGAATCAGCCAATCAGATTTCAAGTTCAATCCGATTGGCTGATCCAATCAGCCAATCAGATTGAGCTCGCATTCTATTGGCTGTTCGATCAGCCAATAGAATGCAAGCTCAATCTGATTGGCTGATTGGATCAGCCAATCGGATTGAAACTTGAATCTGATTGGCTGATTCCATCAGCCAATCAGATTTTTCCTAGGCTTAATTCCGATTGGCTGATAGAATCCTATCAGGCCAATCGGAATTTGAAGGGACGCCATCTTGGATGACGTCCCTTAAAGGAGCCTTCATTCATCGTAGTCCGTCGGTGAAGAAGTAGGTTCGCGTCGGCGGGAGGAAGATTCAAGACCCGGCTTGGAAGATGACATCGCAAGGATAGAAGACCTCTTCAGCGCCTCTTGGAAGATGACATCGCCCGGATCGAAGACTTCCTTCAGCGCCGCCTGGATGATGACTTCATCGGATGGAAGATTTCTTCAGCGCTGCTTGGAGGATTAACTTCTTCGCTCCGAATGTCACTTCGGTTCCATCGCTGCTCGGCTGAGTGAAGACGACCTCAAGGTAGGATGATCTTCAGGGGATTAGTGTTAGGTTTTTGTAAGGGGGGTTTGGGTTAGATTAGGGGTATGTGGGTGGTGGGTTTTAATGTTGGGGGGGGTTGTATTTTTCTTTTACAGGCTAAAAGAGCTGAACTTTTTGGGGCATGCCCCCACAAATGGCCCTTTTAAGGGCTGGTAAGTAAAAGAACTTTGAACTTTATTTAATTTAGAATAGGGTAGGGCCATTTTTTTATTTTGGGGGGGTTTGTTATTTTATTAGGGGGCTTAGATTAGGTGTAAGTAGCTTAAAAATTGTTGTAATATTTTTAAATGTTTGTAACTTATTTTTTTAATTTTTTGTAACTTAGCTTTTTTATTTTTTGTACTTTAGTTAGTTTATGTAATTGTATTTAATTGTAGTTATTTGTAGGTTGTTTATTTAATTAATTTAATGATAGTGTAGTGTTAGGTTTAATTGTAACTTAGGTTAGGATTAATTTTACCAGGTAATTTTGTATTTCTTTTAGCTAGGTAGTTATTAAATAGTTAATAACTATTTAATAACTATTCTAACCTAGCTAAAATAAATACAAAGGTTGCCTGTAAAGTAAATATAAATCCTAAGATAGCTACAATGTAATTATAATTTATATTGTAGCTATCTTAGGGTTTATTTTACAGGTAAGTATTTAGTTTTAAATAGGAATAATTTATTAAAGTATAGTGTAGTGTTAGGTGTAATTATAACTTAGGTTAGGATTAATTTTACAGGTAAATTTCTCTTTATTTTAGCTAGGTAGCTATTAAATAGTTAATAACTATTTAATAAAACTATTGTACCTAGTAAAATAAATTGAAAGTTACCTGTAAAATAAAAATAAATCTAAGATAGCTAGAATATAATTATTATTTATATTGTAGCTATATTAGGGTTTATTTTACAGGTAAGTTATTTAGTTTTTAAATAGGATTAATTTAGTTAATGATAGAAATATGATTTAGATTTATTTAATTAATATTAAGTTAGGGGGTTTTAGGGTTAGTGTTAGACTTAGGTTTAGGGGTTAATAATTTTATTACAGTGGCGGCGGTGTAGTGAGTGGGGGGCAGGATAGGGGTTAATAAATTTATTATAGGTGGCGACGGTGTAGGGGGGGCAGGATAGGGGTTAATAAATTTAATATAGGTTGCGGCGGGTTCAGGGGAGTGGCGGTTTAGGGGTTAAAACTATTTTTTTATTTGCGGCGAGGTGCGGGATCAGCAGGATAGGGGTTAATAACTTTATTATAGAGGGCGGCGGTTATAGGGGGGGCAGGATAGGGTGTTACTAGGTGTAATGTACGGTGGCAGCGGTGTCCGGGAGCGGCGGTTTAGGGGTTAATACATTTATAAGAGTTGCGGGCGGGGTCTAGGGAGCAGCGGTTTAGGGGTTTAATACATTTATAAGAGTTGCGGCAGGGTCTAGGAGCGGCGGTTTAGGGGTTAGTAACTTTATTTAGTTGCGGGGGCTCCGGGGCGCCGGTATAGGGGTAGAACAGTGTAGTTTAGTGTGAGTGCTTAGTGACAGGCTAGCAAGAAAGCTGTCAAACAGCCGAAGAGCAGCGAAGATCGGATGAGTGATAACTCCTCACAGTCCGCTGCTCATCGCCCCGCGGCTTTTTGACAGCTTTTTTTGATAACTTAGGCGTACTTTTTCAGGTCCGCGGCGGCGAAGGTAGGCGAGCTTAGGCGGGCGTATTGGGCCGGCGAAGTCAGAAAAGTTGACGGCTTGATAACTACCCCCCTGAGAGTGCAGTTCCCTCTGTGTTTTTTATATATATATATATATATATATATATATATATCCCCACTACAACTTCTCTCTTAGCTCAAGATTTTGCCAGCTACTTCAACAATAAAATCGACTCCATCAGAATTAAATCGGCTCGCAACATACTACCCCCCCCCCCCAAAGCTCGCAATCATCCAAAACCCACATAGCCAAAAATGTAGCTCTTTTGCCCCTGTTACAGCGGAAGAAGTTTCTGCCCTTATACTATACTCTAACCTTACTACCTGTCCCCTCGACCCCATCCCCTCACAGCTACTCCCCTCCCTCTCTTCTACCCTTACCCCTATACTCACACACATCTGCAACGTCTCCCTCAGCACTGGTATAGTTCCCACATCTCTTAAACATGCACTGTTCACACCTTTCCTCAAAAAACCTTCTCTTGATCCAACCTCCCCATCCAACTACCACCCTATTTTCCTACTCCCTCTTGCCTCAAAGCTTCTTGAAAAGCTGGTATATGCACGTCTATCCCATTTCGTTACATTAAACTCCCTCCTTGACCCACTACAATCTGGATTTTGCCCCCCTACACTCCACAGAGACAGCAATTGTTAAGGTTTTCAATAAACTACTTACAGCAAAATCCAAAGGTCACTTCTCTCTGCTAAACCTCCAAGATCTGTCTGCAGAATTTGAGACTGTCGACCACCCTCTTTGCTTTAAACCCCCCACTCCTTCAGCATTTGCGACACAGCCCTTTTGTGGTTCTATTCCTACCTGCCTAACTGTACATTTAGTGTAGCCTTCTCTGGGGCATCCTCTTCTGTCATTCTCTTCTCAATCTACACATCATATTTATGTTCCATAATAAAGTCCCACAGTTTTCAGTATCATATGTATGTTGATGACACCCAAATCTACCTCTCTGCAGCAGACCTATCTCCCACCTTGCTAACACGTCACTAACTGTCTTTCTCATATCTCATCCTGAATGTCTTCTAACTACCTTAAAGGGACAGTATACACTCATTTTTATATAACTGCATGTAATAGACACTACTATAAAGAATAAGATACACAGATACCAATATAAAAATTCAGTATAAAACTGTTTAAAAACTTACTTAGAAGCTCTCAGTTTGGCTTTGTTGAAAAGGCAGTTGGAAAGCCCACTGTAAGTGGGAAATAAGACACTTTCCCCCCTCCCCCTTCTTTTGCATATGAAAAGACCCTTTACACAAACAGGAGCAAGCTGGAGAAGGTAGCTGACGGTATTCACATAAAACTTTGGGGCTTGGTTAGGAGTCTGAAAATCAGAGCAATGTTATTTAAAAATAAGCAACACTAAACATTTTTTTTTTTTTTAAAAACTTCATGGACTATATAAATAGATCATCCACAAAACATTTATGCAAAGAAAAAATGAGTGTATAATGTCCCTTTAAGCTAAATCTCCTTATTTTCTCCCTTCTTCCAAAATTACTACCCCCCCATGTTTCTATAACTGTCGATAACTTTCTCATTACCACTACCTCACATGCCTGATGACTTGGTGTCACACTTGACTCAGATATTTCTTTCACTCATCACATTCAATCTTTGGACAGTTCCTGATGCTTACACCTTAAAAACATCTCTTAAATTCAGCATTTCCTTAAACAAGACACAACCAAGATTTAATCCACTCTATAATCCTTTCCCTCCTTGACTACTGTAACTCCATCCTCTCTGATATCCCTAACTGCTGTCTTGCTCCTTTACAATCCATAATGAATGCCTCTGTCAGGCTAGTCTTTCTTACACATCCCTGTTCATCTGCTGCATCTCTATGCCCAATCCCTTCATTGGCTTCCTCTTGCCTCTAGAATTAAACACAAAATTCTGACTCTGACATACAAGGCCCTCAACTGCACTGCTTCCCCCCTATATTTCAGACCCTTGGGGCCGATTGTGGATCATGTCCGCCCGAACATTGCTAAATTCAGACAGCATACGCTGTCAGCATTTAACATTGCACAAGCAGTTCTGGTGAACTACTTGTGCAATGTCGCCCCCCTGCAGATTCACGGACAATCGTCCGCTAGCAGGGGGTGTCAATCAATCCAATTGTATGGGGGTGCTAATCAATATGATTGCAAGACTGCTGCTTCTTAACTCCTGTTTCCAGTGAGCCTGAAGGCTCGCATGGAAACAGATACATTTAGGGCCATTTGGCCCTTAATAAATCGATCCCATAGTCTCCAGATACTCTCCAACCCATCCTCTTCGCTCTGCTCACAACCTCCTCCTCTCCTCCTCTCTTGTTACCTTCTCACATTCCCATCTACAGGACTTCTCCAGACTGGCCCCTATCTTTTGAAACTCTCTGCCTCGCTCCACAAGACTCTCCCCTATTTCTGTAAGTTTCAAGTGCTCCCTAAAGACTCAACTGTTCAGGGATACATACAACCTACACTAACTTTTCCTAACCCCAGTTCCTCTCCTCCTATGTTATCCCCTTGACCCCTATAGCATGTAGCCTATGAGCCCAGCTGTTTGTAGACCCCCTTCATAAGAGCTGACTACAACAGGGCCCTCTACCCACTTGATCCCTATAAATGTTACCTTTCATACCATGCCTTATGTTTATAGCTCTGTGAGGATCTGTTGGCTTAATTAGGGTAATGGTGGCCTAAGACTTTTGCACAGTACAGTATATAGAAATATGTATTTATGAATAAATAGAAAATAAAAATATTCTGCTAGTAAAGAACATTGGAATGTGAAAATATTAATATTTTCATATTGGGTTAACGCACATGTGCAAAAAACTTTATTTCTAGCACAATTAATGCTAGAGCGGGGAGCGTTAAAGGGACACTGAACCCAATTTTTTTCTTTTGTGATTCATATAGAGCAAGCACTTTTAAGCAACTTTCTAATTTACTCCTATTATCAATTTTTTCTTCGTTCTCTTGCTTTCTTTATTTGAAAAAGAAGACATCTAAGCTAAGGAGCCAGCCAATTTGTGGTTCAGAACCAAGGACAGCACTTGTTTATTGGTGCTGTCCAATCAGCAAGGACAACCCAGGTTGTTCACAAAATGGGCAGCATCTAAGCTTAAATTCTTGCTTTTCAAATATAGATTACCAAGAGAATAAAGAAAATTTGACAATAGGAGATAAATTAGAAAGATGCTTAAAATTGCATGCTCTATCTGAATCATGAAAGAAAAAATTTGGGTTACTGTGTCCCTTTTTAACTAGCGCTCCACTTGTAATCTGGTCCGTTATATTTAATACTATTTATGCAATGTTTGAATAAATAGAACAGAAAATATGTTGTATGTGTTGGGACTTTAGGCTGTGTCTTTCTTGTTAATGTCTGTACAAAGGTGACTTACGAGTTTTAGTTTCATTTTGAGTTTGCATAAACAGGATGTTAGTTTCCTGCCAGATTTCTGTGAGAGAAGTCACTGAACGGTCAGATAAAAAAAACAGAGACACAAAACAGCTGAAACTGACATTGAGAAATAAAAGAATATGGGCTGCATTACAAGTGGCACGCTAATGTTAGCGCAAGACGCAAATAGCAATATCATGACTGTGCTAACTTGCGCATGTAATGAAAAATAATAATTGGGCGGGGCCTATGGACTCTTATCATTCGGAAAGAAAATGATTTATCAGGTAAGCAATGAATTTTGTTTTCTTTGGTATGATGATGAGAGTTTATAGGAATTCCATAACATGTGGGATGTAATACCCAAGCTGAGAATCCATGTTAAGGAAAGGGAGGGGACCAAAATAAGGCAGATCCTTTTTCCCCCCAGGACCCTGCAGCCTGAAGGAGTTTCCTGCCAAAAAAGTTTCCCAAAAAGCAAAAACAACAAAACAGGGCGCCCCGATCGGATATGCAGCGTCGCCGCAAATGCCGGCGATGCTGAAATTTGCGCTGGTTTGGTATCCTATATACGGCGTAACCTAGAAGTTACGCCCGTATATTTCTGCCGTCGGCCCGTAGTTTTTGGGCCATAGGCAGGTATACCCAACCAGCGCAGTTTGGTATCCAATATACAGCGTAAGGACTTACGTGGCGAAAATGGAGAAATCTTACTTAATTTTCACCTCGCCACAAAAAGCAGCCGTAGTAAGCCTTACGCTGTCTATTGGAGCCCCGTAACTCCCTAAACTAGCTACAAAATAAAACCTAACACCTAACGCATGCGCAATGTCTATCTACCTGTCAACCGCGATCTGCTAAATAAAACCTAACACCTAACGCATGCGCAATGTCTATCTACCTGTCAACCGCGATCCCCCGCCGCAATCCCTAATAAAATATTTAACCCCTAAACCGCCGCCTTCCCGGACCCCGCCACCACCTACATTAACTACCCCCTAATGTGATCCCCCTACACCGTCGCCAACTATATTAAACTACCCCCTAAAGTGAGCCCCTTACACCGCCGCCTCTACCTTACCTACCCCCTAAAGTGAGCTCCTACCCCGTCGCCATCTATTTTAAAATTATTAACCCCTAATTAATCCCCCTACCCGCCCCGCCACCTATATTAAATTAATTAACCCCTAATTTAATGCCCCTACCCCGACACCACCTATATTAAATTAATTAACCCCTAATTTAATGCCCCTACCCCCGCCGCCACCTATATTAAATTAATTAACCCCTAATCTAATCCCCCTACCCCGCCGCCAGCTATATTAAATTATTTAACCCCTAAAATACTAAACTATCCCTACCACTAACCTAAGTCTAACCCTACAAATAGCCCTGAAAAGGGCTTTTTGCGTGGCATTACCCCAAAGTAAACTGCTCTTTTTCCAGCCCTTAAAAGGGCTTTTTGCGGGGCATGCCCCAAAGAAAACTGCTCCTTCACCAGCCCTTAAAAGGGCTTTTGGCGGGGCTTTGTCACAAAGTAAACTGCTCTTTTGCCTACAATCTAAATCCCCCTACACCGCGGCCACCTATAATAAATGTATTAACCCCTAATCTAATCCCCCTACACCACCGCCAGCTATATTAACTATATTAACCCTAATTATATTAGGGTTAATATAGTTAATATAATTATTATATTATATATATTAACTATATTAACCCTAATTATATTAGGGTTAATATAGTTAATATCGTTATTATATTATATATTATTAAGTATAATAACCCTATCTAACTCTAACATCCCTAACTAAACTCTTATTAAAATAAATCTAATATTAATATTATTAATGAAAATATTACTATTTAAATCTAAATACTTACTATAAAATAAACCCTAAGATAGCTACAATGTAATTAATAATTACATTGTAGCTATTTTAGGGTTTATATTTATTTTACAGTTAACTTGGTATTTATTTTAACTAGGTACATAGCTATTAAATAGTTAATAACTATTTAATAGCTACCTAGTTAAAATAATTACCAATTTACCTGTAAAATAAATCCTAACCTATAGTTACAAATACACCTACACTATCAATAAATTAAATAAACTACAAATATCTAAACTAAAATACAATTAAATAAACTAAACTAAATTACAAAAAAAAACAAACACTAAATAACAAAAAATAAAAAAAAGATTACAAGATTTTTAAGCTAATTACACCTATTCTAAGCCCCCTAATAAAATAATAAAGCACCCCCCCAAAATAAAAAAAATTCCCTACCCTATTCTAATTAAAAAAGTTCAAAGCTCTTTTACCTTACCAGCCCTTAAAAGGGCCTTTTGCGGGGCATGCCCCAAAGAAAACTGCTCTTTTGCCTGAAAAAAAACCACAATACCACCCCAACATTACAACCCACCACCCACATACCCCTAATCTAACCCAAACCCCCCTTAAATAAACCTAACACTACCCCCCCTGAAGATCTCCCTACCTTGTCTTCACCCACCGGCCGAACTCCTCATCCGATCCGGGCGATGTCTTTATCCAAGCGGCAGCAAAGTCTTCTTCCATCCGGCGGCATCTTCCATCAAGCGGCATCTTCAATCTTCTTTCTTCGCTCCTCCGACGCGGAGCATCCATCCCGGCCAACGACTGAACGACGAATGAGGTACCTTTAAATGATGTCATCCAAGATGGCCTCCGTCGAATTCCGATTGGCTGATAGGATTCTAGTTCAAAAGATTCAAGATTCAAGTTCAGATTCAGATTCAAGTTCAAAAGAGCAGTTTTCTTTGGGGCATGCCCTGCAAAAGGCCCTTTTATGGGCTGGTAAGGTAAAAGAGCTTTGAACTTTTTTAATTTAGAATAGGGTAGGGAGTTTTTTTTATTTTGGGGGGCTTTATTATTTTATTAGAGGTCTTAGAATAGGTGTAATTAGCTTAAAAATCTTGTAATCTTTTTTTATTTTTTGTAATTTAGTGTTTGTTTTTTTTTGTAATTTAGTTTAGTTTATTTTTATTTTTTATTTTTTTTATTAAATATTTTTATTAAGGCAAATAAACAAATACAACATCCGAAAAGTGAAGGATAACATCTGCATAACAGTATTACAGGCCAATAGTCTAGCACAGTTATACAATATAAATTAAAGTGTTAAGTACGGCAAAGTGTCACCCTTCATCTATGCCTCATTTTGTAATAGTTGAGCACTCTGGTGTCCTCAATATAATAGAGACCACCTCATGGGATCTGGCACCTAATTCCAACTGAAGACATCTTCCGAGAATTCAGAGAGTCCTCACCATATGCTGACAGAATCTACAGGGAATAGGCTTAGACTAAGCCTGCGGAAATGTCTTATATATATTATACAATCATAGCCGAGTATATGAAACAGGGAGGGGGGCAGGAGAATAAGAAGGGGAAGAAAAAAAAAAAAAAGGGAGAAGAGTAGAGGAAGAAAGACTAGAAGGGATGGTGAGAGCGGGGCAAGGAGAAGTAGGGAAAGGATGTCCAGGAGCAATGTCAAAGGGGCTATGGAAGGAATTAGTGGTCCGGTAGTTATGAGAAGGGATGTGTCAAGCTCACCTGGTTCATTCCCAACCCGTCTAGCCTTCAACTGATTTGAGTGATTTGGTCAAGTCCTCCCTTCCCTTTTTATAGTTGTCCCATATATACCAGATCGAACAGTAGAGGTTTTAGCGTCCTTCAACTCTGAGTGAGTATTCCTCCATATTCTGGATGTAGTCAAGGACCTCCAGAACATCTGTCAGTGTCAAGCAAGTATGCCTTGTCCATTGTCTCGCTAGGACTAGCTTAGCTGCCAGTAGAATAGTAACGCAGAGCGAACGCATTGGTTTTGGAAGGTCTTGTAGACCAAGGTGGAAAAGCGCCATTTCTCCTGTAAGACATTCAACCATTCTCAGTCGTCTTAGCAAATCTGTCACCTGAGTCCAAAAGGGTCTAAGTCTAGGGCATTCCCACCAGATATGTAGGTGTGTGGCACTCTGCACACAGCCCCTCCAAGGAAATATTTTGTGCAACCTGGCAGTACCACCTAAGCAAGATTTTGATATACAATTCAAATAGGTTAGAGCAGCGAACCGCTGCAATGAACGTCTTGAAGAGCACGCTGCAAAGTCCCCTCAGGAGACACCACCCCTAAGTCTCTTTCCCAATCTCTGGTAGATTGCGTCTTAGTGAAGTGTGAAGAGCCAAGTAGCAGTTTATAATGGAACGATAAGGTACCTCGCAGGTATCTGCCCGTCAACCATCTCCTCTCCCACATAGTGAGAATTCGCGTATTTGTTTTATAGAATCCCCAGGACAGAAGAAGTGTAACCAACCGGAGATACTCGAATTGGAGGTCTTTGGGAAAATCATCCATAGGGTAGGCAGAAGGCGGCACCGCAATGACATCCCCTATATACAAATCTGAAACCAGGCCAATCCCTAGGGCCTCCCATTTTTTTTGGGTGTGACTCGGGGAGGCAATGCATCAGTGCTTTAATTGAATGAATTGGGGAGGGGTGCGGTGCAACCATATCATGAGCTCGAAGTTCTCTCCAGCTTCTCAAACATGTTTTGATAATGCGATTCTGAATACCTTTCAGAACATCAGCATGATCTGGGATCCAGATGAGATCAGCTAGTTCAACTCCAGCCGGTAAGGAACTCTGTTCTATTTGGAACCAGCGGGAGGTGCAATCTCTGACCCCCCCCAGGCTGTAATATGCGAAAGCATGGCTGCTTTGTAGTAATAAGTGATGTTGGTCGCAGAGATGCCCCCACATCTTTTATACTTCTGGATTTGAGCAAGAGACAACCTCGCATGACGATCTTTCCAGATATACTTGTTAAAAAACAGACTGAAAGTGGTTAAGGAGATAAGCCGGGACCGCAACAGGGAGACACCGAAAAAGGTAAGTTAGTCTCGGGAGCAATAGCATCTTTAGGGCCGCTACCCCTGCCCGTCTAAGACACCTCCGCAACCCTCCAGCCAGAGATGACCTGTCGAAAGTCCCCAGAAGGGACCCACTAGATTGTTAGCTATAATCTTTTTTGGGGTCATGGGAAAGTATTGTACCTAGATGTTTCAGTCCTTCTGTGGACCATTTGAATGGGTATAAGCTTCTCAGTATTATCCAGTAGGGACGTGGTCAGTCCCATAGCGTACGCCTCCGCTTGGTATAGTTCAATTTGTAGTACGTTAGCTCCGCAAACTCAGCCAATATTTTAATAGTTCCGGGAAGCGACCCCCTCCGGCTCAGATAAAAATATTGTCAAATCGTCCGCAAACAGCGCCAAGGTATATGGGCGGTGTCATAGAGAACTAGCGGCTGAAACATAGGGGGTGGACCGGAAGCTTGATCGCCAATGGTTCCATACATAAACAAGGCAAAAAGGAGTGGCAACAGGGGGCACCCCCTGTCTCATGCCATTCTTTAATGTTGAAGGGTCTGGAGACAAATCCCACCCCTCTAACCATGGCCGAGGGGCCAGAGTATAAAGCCATCACCGCCGTAACAAATGAAGAGGGGAACTGGAAAGCACGTAGAACTGCTATCATGTAATCCCACCGGACCCTGTCAAATGCTTTCTCAGCGTCTAGTGACAGGGTGACCAGTGGGATCTCTAGTGAGGCCGCCTCAAAGAAGATATTTAGTAACCTTCTAGTGTTGTCCGAGCCCTGACGACCAGGGGTAAACCCCACCTGGTCAGGGTGGATCAAGGATGGGAGGACCCTATTCATTCGCGTAGCAAGAATCTTAGCGTAAATTTTGACATCGCTGTTTATAAGCGAGATTGGTCGGTAACTTTCACACATGGCGGGATCTTTCCCCGGTTTGGGTATGGTGAAGACCGACGCCTCTAGAAAGTCTCTGGGAAAACTGCCAGTGTCCATAGCCTCAAGGAAGACACGAGTTAATAGGGGGCTCAGGAGTGCTGAATTTTTTTTATAGAAAGTGGCATCAAAACCGTCAGGTCCCGGAGATTTATGGGCCTTGAGACCCTTTATTGTCATTGTCACCTCCTCTAAAGAGACAGGTGCTTTAAATGAATCTGCCAGGTTCTCAGGAACCCGCGGCAACAGTAGGTCATCTAAGAACGCTAGAATCGCAGCTTTTGGGGCAAAGCAAGAGTTGGGGTCTTCTGCTATCTGATATAAGCGGCTGTAGTAATCCGCGAAAGGCTTCACCGATGTCACCTGGGGAATAGTATCTTTTATTACCTCTTGTAATAAAGGCAATTTTGTTAAGCAGAGTTCTCTGCTGGAGTTTGTGGGCCAAGAGTTTATCGGCTCTATCGCCTTTGTGGTAATATTTTTGCTTTAAAAGATAAAGATTTTTCTGAACCCTTTCGAGCTCGCGCAATTCGATCTGTTTTTTAAGGGAGGGCACTCTTTGTATTAGTGAGTCCGATCTGGTCTCTCTAAGCTGTTTCCGTAGATTGGTGTAATCACAGTACAGTTGTGCCAAAGTGGCTCCTCTGGCTTTTTTATTTTCCTTAGCCTTTTGTATGAAAAGGCCTCTAAGATAAGCCTTGAGCGTCGCCCAGATGGTGAAAGCAGACATGTTTCCGGAATCGTTAATTCGGAGGAACTGCTCTATCTCCTGGACCCAAAAGGGAATCAGCGAGTCCGAGAGAAGATACGCAGGCAATCGCCAGGAACAACCTCCATCCTTCGCTTTAGAAAGGGAAACCTCTAATACCACAGCATCGTGGTCCGACCACACACAGGGTACTATTGTTGCCGCCGACACTTTCTGGAGTGTCCATGAAGGACAGAAGAAATAATCTAGTCTCGAGAAAGACTGAAAAGGAGCTGAGTAGCAGGTGTAATCGTCAACGTCAGGGTGCAGGGCCCTCCAGACGTCCTGGTATGCATATTGAGAGATTAAATTTCTAAAGAGTTGAGAACATTGTTCTTCTCCCTTGAGAGGAGAGTGCCTCCCCCGAGATTTTCTATCTCTGCTTGGGTCCCAGACCAGGTTGCAATCAACGCCAATAAATATATGGCCCTGTTTGAGCCGACTCACCTTGCTTAACAGTCTGCTGAGAAAATGTGTCTGGCTAACATTAGGAGAGTATAACGCTACCAGTGTGCACATAACGTTGTCTAAACGGCAGACACATATAACGAATCTGCCCGAGGGGTCAGACTCGCAATAAATGGGTTCATAAGATAAGTGTCTAACAATCAGTATAGTAACTCCACTAGCCTTTTTATGGAAGGTAGAGGATAGACGGACAGGGAAATCCCCAGGTTTAAATATATGAGCCCTGGACTCCACCCAGTGAGTCTCCTGTAGAAATACTACATCTAGGCGTTGTGTTTTTAAGAATTTGGAGAGCAAGCTTCGTTTTGTAGGGGAGTTAAGGCCCCGGGCATTAAGCGAACAGAGCCTCATTCTGGTCAGGACAGTAGAACGGGGATGGAAAGCCAGAGATGAGAGAGAAAGAAGGGACAGAGAGGGTTGGGAAGGAGAGGAGAGAGAGCGGAGAGAGAGAGAGAGAAAAAAAAAAAAAAAAAAAAGGGGGGGGAGGGGGATGGACTGGGGAGGGAGGGCAGGATATGATTCTCAGCACCTATAGATAGGTACTTCGAGCTGGGCAGAGACTACTCCACTCTGCCAAAGAGGAAGTGCGGAGAGTAGACTAGTTCTATCCCTTGCCACACCAGGATAGGTGCTTAGAGGGGGAGGGGGTAAAAAAAGTGAGGGGGAGCTCAGCAGGCTCTCCTCCACTACCAGTGTATAAGATACGTGATGAATCCATATTAATACAAAAAAGCTGCAGTTAGGAAATTCTAAAACCTGACAGGCAACTAAGATGTGAGGAAGGATGGAGGCCCGGGGAAAAGGGGTTAGGGAAGGACAGTGGGGTAAAGAGAAAGGGCAGGGAAGGAAAGGTCAAAAGAGCGGTGCAGAGCCAGGCATCTAGTTTTAAGTGCGTTAGTGGTTAAATATCATGATGAAGGCACTGGTGAACCTCAGCCAGGCCTTTATGTGTACAGGCAGAAATGTGTATGACAGGTTCCCTTTACAGGTCATAGATGCACAGAGCATCCAACTCCAGCGTTGATAAAAGAGGGGGGGGAGAGGGGGGGGGGCATGTAGAGTGACACAAACTCAAGGTGTAGATACAGTCAATGATATAAGTTTAGATGCCTTAACGGTCCTACACAGAGATAAGACACTGAATAATCAAGCAATCAGCCGTTGGCTACTCCCCCTTCCCCCGCTCAACATATATTAAGATGACAGCCTATAGATTCAAAACAATCAACAGTTACCATATCATATATCAATCAAAGTAGTGACCAATCCCCTCACAACCAATAGATATTAGTAGAGGTAAAGAACATAGGAGTCCAAAAAAAAAAATTGCAGGCAAGGGGGGCCCAGGAGACAGGGGCATCAGGAGAGGGAGTTGGGTCTGCAAGGCAGTTAGGGGAGTAGAGGAAAGGAAGGAAGGGAGTTGGGAGGGGAGGAAGGAGAGAAGGGGAAAAGGGGAATGGGAGAAGGGAGGTGGGAGAAGGGAAAATGAGGGAGAGGAGAGGGGGGGAAGGAAGGGGAAAGGGAAGAGGGAGGGGGGGAAAGAGGAGGGAAAAAAAGGGGAGAGGATGGGAATAGGGAGGGGGTGTATGGCAAAGGGAGGGGAAAGGGAAAGAGAGGGGGCAAAGGGGAGAGGGGGGAGGGGAAGGGAAGAGAGGGGCTGAATAGAGTGTCACAAGTTCAATAATTAAATACAATCAAAAATACAATTTTGGATACCTCGAGATTACATAGTGGAATAGGGCACTGAATACAATTGTCATGAAATCAACATTGATTCCCCCCAGCTCCCCCCCCCCCCGCATTGACCCATAAAAGAATGACCATCAACAGATCCCAAACATTCAGTTGTCCATAGATATGGGAGTATGCTGAAAGACACAGTCCACAAGTTAATCAATCCACAGGTGCCATATCATATAACAGCTAGGATATTAACCATCCCCTCCCTGCCCGATGATTGGTAACAGAGGTAAAGTGCATAGGAATCTGTAAACAGACAAACAGGGGGGCCCAGGGAGGAGGGAAGCTGACAAGGGTAGCCAGGTCTAGGAAATAGTTAGGGCAGTAAAGAGAAAGGGTAGAGCGAAGGAAGGGAAGGAGAGGGAGTGGAGGGGGAGGAAGGGAAGAAGAAGTGGGGGAGAGAAGGGGGAAGGAAGATGGGGAAGGGAGGGTGGGGGAGAAGGGAAGGGAGGGGGAGAAGGGAAGGGAGGGGGGGGAGGGAGGAAGCAGAAAAGGGGAAAGGGGGTTGAGGGGAGGAAGAAGGAGTAGGGGAGAAGGGGAAAATGGAGGGGAAAGGGAAGGAAAGGGGAAAGGGGGGAGGGGAAAGGGGGGGAGGGGAAAGGGGAGGGAAGGAAAGGGAGGGGGGGAGGGAAGAGGGGAGGGAAAGGGAGGAGGAGGAGGAGGAGGGGGGGGGGGGGGGGGAGGAGGAAGAAGACCTAAAGGAGCAAGTGGGGAGGGGAAAGCAACAGAGGGAAGAAAGTAACCAGGGCCTAAAGTCAGTTTTGATAATTAAAGATTGTCTAGCACTCATGAGTATGTATAACTGGAAGTTCTCAAGATTGTTAACTGGCAATTGTAAACATAAAACAGTAAACAAAGAACAAAGTAACTGTCCATTAGTACATTACCACTCCTCGAGCGGCAGCAAGGTGCTTCCAACAGTCTTAGTCCAGGCATGGACCTGGTCGGTAAACAGAAGACCAGATCTCAGGAATCCACGACTTGTTGCAAAAGAAAGGTGAGCTTCTCCAGTCTTGGAGAAAGGGATCATCTAAATGGGTCTTGCCTGCCCGGGTTCCAGGCCTGAGCCGCCACTCTCAGTGGAGGGCCCTCCCTTTGTGGTCAAGGCGGGTCAGCGTCTGCATTTCGAGCGGGTAGGTTCCAGACCCTCAGCAGGTCTTGAGCCTGTCTTGGAGTGAGAGCTGTATGCTGGGTACCATCTTTAGTAATGATTAACTTGGTGGGGAACCCCCATCTATAGCGGACTTGATTCAGTCGGAGGACTTTTGTGACTTCGTTGAAAGTTCTCCTTTGTTGGAGTGTGAAGGATGATAGATCTGGAAACAATGCAACATCCTTAAACTGCTCTGGAAGCTGGGGTTGCCTCAAGGTAGCTCTTAGTAGCTTGTCTTTATATGTAAAGTAATGCAGTCTAGCTATAGTGTCCCTGGGTTTGTCCATGGGTAGGTTCTGCGGCCTAGCTGCTCTCTGAATTCTATCGATCTTCATGTCAGCTTCCTCTGAGGGACCCAAAATAGCTCTGAATAATGCTTGGGTGTATTTCTCCAGCTCCTGGGGGCCAACCGATTCAGGGATGCCCCTAATTCTGACATTATTCCGTCGAGAACGGTCTTCAAGGTCAGCCAATTTCGCTTCGAGCGTGGATACCTGATCAGCAAGGTTCTGGGTATAACTAACCCTGTTCGTATGGTCAACTAGCAGGTCCTCCTGCTTGCGTTCGATGATGTCAGTGCGCTCGTTAACTGAGACAATGTCTTTCCTCAGCTTGTCAAAAGAACTTTCTAGTTTATCGAATCGCTTCGCAAAGGATTGACTTTGTTGATCCAGGAGCTGCTTCATAGAGTTCATAGTAATCACCTCTTCTTGGGACCGTAGGGGCGGTGAACATCTGACTCTAGCCCTCCCCTCCAAGAGGGGGGGGGGATATTGATCGTTCATCATCCGAGACTTCAGGGTTAGGATCCCTTATTGGATGGAAAAGATCTCGAACAGTATGTTTTGAGGATTGAGACCCCTTCTGCTTTTTCTTAGCTTGTTGTGACATGTTGGTGTAAGCAGCGTGGCTGTGAGAGAGAGCGTCTTCAGGAAGAGGACAGGTCTAGAGTCACAACAGAATATATTTGGCAACTGCAGTTATTTAGCACTGGTAGGGAGGGGTGCCACAAGGTTTTAGCACTGCATGATGGTTTTAATGAAGACAAATAATGAAATTAAGTCTCTTGTGTACCTACAAGGGTGGCGGTGGGGTATTCAGGTCATGCAGGGTTGTGGTAGAGAGGTATGTAATTTGATGTTTTTAGAGAAGCTTGACAGTGTAGGTAGTCGCTAGCGCAACCAGGTGAACACTTGAATTCTTATTAACTTTTGAGGTGTGCCTCCCTCAGGGGCACCGCCACCGCTGAGCCCAGGCGGTAAACAAAGTCTATTGATATGGAACGACTGGTGGCGTACCTCCGTGGAGGCTGCCTCTAGTTAACCCAGGAAGTTCTTTAGCTTTTGTAACTTTTGGGAGTGTGCCTCTCCTCAGGGATGATGCCACCACTGGGCGCAGCCGGAAAAAGGGGAGAGGATATGACCTGCTCTACCGACAGGAGCAGGAAAGGGGGAGGAGAGACACTATGGCTTACTGTCCCAAGTTATGGTTTCCTGACGTATAAGGTCTTGAAAGTAAGGTCACTGAAGCTTGTAGTGCCTGTAATTAAATTGTACCTACAGCTGTATTGCTATAAAAAACCCACACTTTTAGTAACTGCAGATTGAAAGTCCCCAAATAAGAAAGTTCATTTGTCTCAGGTGAATCAACAGGCTAAGTTCCACAAAAATAATAAGCAGCCGTGTGTAAGGTATGCTCCTTTAGTCAAGGGGTGATCTTGCATACACTGGGAGCCCAGCCCACAAGCAGTAATCAATTGTAGTTAGACTTATGATGCAGTAAGACTTGGGGTCAGGCTGGTGGGAGCTGGGGAGGAGAGGGTCTATCATGTAATAAACTGCAGATTGTAGGTCCTCTAGTGGAAGAGTGTAAGGGGCCTGAGGCGTGATAACAGGGGAGCAATAACTTAGGTAATAGAGGAATTGAACCCAGGGAGCTTACTGCTAATGGTTGCAGCTAAGCTTATATTGGGGTTCCCGGTCACTGAAACTGTGCAGTATATTAGATGCTGTAAGGGTTAGGCAGGTTAGACCAGCGCACTGTCTATTGCTTGTTGCCTGGGAGATTTGGAGCCTCCTGTCAGTTTATCTATATCTGTAAATCAGGCTGCCATGTGTATGTGTGTTCCGGAGCGGAGCCCCGACCCTCCGGAACACAGTGAGCTGTGAGCAGCTGTAGCGCTTGCCCTCCTTTATGCCTAGGCTGCTGTGACTGACCTGGTGTGTGGCTGCGGCACAAGAGGCCCCCCGCTAGGGCTGCAGGCTCCGGATCGCACTTCACCACCTCTCCGCCAGCTAAGCGGTCTCCCTAGTTTAGTTTATTTAATTGTATTTTAGTTTAGATATTTGTAGTTTATTTAATGTATTGATAGTGTAGGTGTATTTGTAACTTAGGTTAGGATTTATTTTACAGGTAAATTGGTAATTATTTTAACTAGGTAGCTATTAAATAGTTATTAACTATTTAATAGCTATTGTACCTAGTTAAAATAAATACCAAGTTAACTGTAAAATAAATATAAACCCTAAAATAGCTACAATGTAATTATTAATTACATTGTAGCTATCTTAGGGTTTATTTTATAGGTAAGTATTTAGATTTAAATAGTAATATTTTCATTAATAATATTAATATTAGATTTATTTTAATAAGAGTTTAGTTAGGGATGTTAGAGTTAGATAGGGTTATTATACTTAATATATATATAATATAATAACGATATTAACTATATTAACCCTAATATAATTAGGGTTAATATAGTTAATATAGCTGGCGGCGGTGTAGGGGGATTAGATTAGGGGTTAATACATTTATTATAGGTGGCCGCGGTGTAGGGGGATTTAGATTGTAGGCAAAAGAGCAGTTTACTTTGTGACAAAGCCCCGCCAAAAGCCCTTTTAAGGGCTGGTAAAAGAGCAGTTTTCTTTGGGGCATGCCCTGCAAAAAGCCCTTTTAAGGGCTGGCAAAAGAGCAGTTTACTTTGGGGTAATGCCACGCAAAAAGCCCTTTTCAGGGCTATTTGTAGGGTTAGACTTAAGTTTAGTGGTAGGGATAGTTTAGTATTTTAGGGGTTAAATAATTTAATATAGCTGGCGATGGGGTAGGGGGATTAGATTAGGGGTTAATTAATTTAATATAGGTGGCGGCGGGGTAGGGGCATTAAATTAGGGGTTAATTAATTTAATATAGGTGGCGGGGTAGGGGATTTTAAATTAGGGGTTAATAATTTTAAAATAGATGGCGGCGGGGTAGGGGCTCACTTTAGAGGGTAGGTAAGGTAGATGGCGGCGGTGTAAGGGGCTCACATTAGGGGGTAGGTAAGGTAGATGGCGGCGGGGTAGGGGCTCACTTTAGGGGGTAGGTAAGGTAGATGGCGGCGGTGTTAGGGGCTCACTTTAGGGGGTTATAGATTTAATATAGCTGGCGGCGGGGTCCGGGAGCGGCGGTTTAGGGGTTAATAACTTTATTAGGTGGCGGCGTGGTCCGTGAGCGGCGGTTTAGGGGTTAATACATTTTTTATTGTTAGGATAGTGAGGGGGGATAGCGGATAGAGGGTTAGACGTGTCGGGTTATGTTTGGGAGGCGTGTTAGACAGTGCGGGTGATTTCATACTTTAGTCAGGTTTTGTAGGTGCCGGCAGTTTCTAAAGTGCCGTAAGTCACTGGCGACTCCAGAAATTTGTACTTACGCAGATTTCTGGACATCGCTGGTTTATCCGACTTAAGGCACTTTAGCATCTGACGGCGCCATATATTGGATAGCTCGAGTTGCGAGCTGAAACTGCGGGCGGCGGGGGTTCCCTCGCTTGCGCCGCAAACTACGATGCATATTGGATCGCGCCCCAGAAAATCTTTAAAGAAAGTAAGCAAAGAAGACATGTTGCAGCTTCACAAATCTGCTTCAATGGAAACATAATTCATAACAGCCCAGGAAGTAGTAACTGAACTGAAAAATGAGCTGAGATATGCCTAAGTGTCCCCCATTCTCCCAGACGGTAGAAACCCCAAACAAGTGGTATACCTTGGTGCCTCATCAAAATGCCAACAACATACTAAGACGACTTGATGCCTTGCACCCTACTCGATCGACACCCCTTTTAAGTAGCGGTGGACTGGGGCTCAATTCTGATCTGGCGCTGATTTCCAGGAGCCAACTAGGCCGGAGAGTTTTTGTCAGTTCTCTGGCTGTCGTAATTTTAGCGCATCTCTGTGACACATTATTTAAGCATTGCTTCCTAGTTATAATAATGAGGTTTATTATTTATAGTATTGTTTATTATAGTAAGTTATTTTTTGACAGTAGGCGGTTAGCTTGGTGTTTCAGGGGAGTGTAGGTTAGAGATTCCATCAGTGCGTCAGTGTAGGCGGTATTAGGGACTTAGCTGAGCAATCTGGGGGTGTGCAGGTTAGGCGTGACATAGGTGTAGGTGGTCAGGGGTAGTTAGCTCGAGACAACATCGCCTAAGCTAATTAGTGTAGGTTTAAATAAACTTAGGTCCCCACAGCAATATTTGAAGTCACCTACATGGAACTAATTTTAGTTTCAGTGAGCGCACAGTTTGTGCCATGTAGGAAGACTTCGAATAGAGCCCCCCCCCCATGCAGCAAAATGCCAACAAGCGGCAATGTCAGTGATGAGGGTGGTGAAGTTACGCTTCCATTGACTTCTGTGGGACTTCTATGGGAGCAACATCGCCGCTCACCGGCATTGCTCGGACGCAACCATTTTCTTTGAATATTTTGACAGACTGTCAGGCTGCGATGTTGATGAGGCTATTGAAGCAGTGGATTTACCTCTTTGTATTATTCCCCAAAGTAAAGGAATTCAAGCAAGTTTATCTGTCGTCACATTTATTGGTGTCAAAAAGATTTCAGCAACTATGTTTGGATAACAATAAATAAGCCTGGATTTTGACTTTTGATACAATTTATAACAATATAAAAGTAGGCGTAACATTATGGTCATTTTAAGCATTAGGCTAACAAAAAGCTTGTCTAACAAACATGAACAGGGAGTTTTTTTACAACAACTGCAAAACATGTCAGTAGAAGAGTTTGTGGTTTGATTTTCTGACATCTCTTAACTCCAAGACTATAAACAAAACTAGTTACCCACAACGGCTTCCTGCTACACTCTCTGTAATTCCAGGTTAGACATTTAGTTTAACATTTTAACGCTGCAGTTATCATACTCTAAATTTAAACAAATGTGTTTTGTTAGAGCAGCTCATATAATCTGTCTGTGAAGGGGCCACCCCACCCTCTTCCTTCCTCCTTGGCCACACTACATAGAAAAAATACATTTTCTTTAAGACTGTTCAATGTTAGCTTTAACCTCTTGTGTGATAGAGTACAATGATAAATTCTTATGGAATATATAACAGGGCTATAATGCCCTTCTTACAGAGCCTTAGCCAAGACCCATGGCACTTATTATAGTCAAGCTATTCTAGCAATATAAGCCTAGTACTCTGGTGACAGCATAGGAGCAGATTCACTAATAATAAGAGCGGGAATCTTTATGAGAATGCTGTACAGAAATGAATACAAACTCATTGCAATAATGGTTAACCATAGGAAAAGCCAAATAGGCCTTTAAGGAATATTTATCACTGCATATAGGAATGGACTCCATTAATGCAACACTGCCCAGTCCTCAAAGATTCCCCAAACTACTGGCCTGTCAGTCTAGGGATCCAACCTTCCCACAGTCTCTCTCTACCTGCATAGCTCCCCAAAATAGCACCAACCCTCTCATGGCTACAACCACAGATCACTTTAATATCCCTTTAATATCTGCAGAACCTGCTGACGCTCTACAAATACCTGATAATAATAATAATAATAATAATAATAATAATAATATCATGCAAACTAGATAGCTGGACTTGTAAAACATTGTTACTGTTGCAGTGTTAAGGTGGGAATTTCAGCAGAAGAAATGCAGCCTAAAATGGGCCGTCTCCTAAGCTTACATTCCTGCTTTTTAAATAAAGATAGCAAGAGAACAAAGAAAATTTAATAATAGAAGTAAATTAGAAAGTTGCTGCTCTATTTGAATCATGAAAGCAAAAACTTAGGTTTAGTATCCGTTTAATCTCCCAGTGGGGTGTAGGAGAGAGACACATTTGTAAATGCAAAATAACTGGTTGTACTCAGCTTATATTATCCTTTCAATACTTAAAGGGACAGTAAAGTAAAAAAAAATCTTTCGGGATTTAAATAGGGCATGTAATTTTAAACAACTTTCCAGTTTACTTTTATTACCGATTTTGCTTTGTTCTCTTGGTATTCTTAGTTGAAAGTTAAATCTAGGAGGTTCATGTGCTAATTTCTTAGACCTTGAAGACTGCCTCTAATCTGAAAGCATGTTGACAGTTTTTCACCACTAGAGGGCGTTAGTTCATGTGTTTCATATAGATAACATTGAACTCAGGCACGTAAAGCTCCTAGGAATCAGCACTGATTGGCTAAAAATGTAAGTCTGTCAAAAGAAATGAAATAAGGGGGCAGTTTGCAGAGACTTAGATACAAGGTAATCACAAAGGTAAAAAGTATATTATTATAACTGTGTTGGTTATGCAAAATTGGGGAATGAGTAATAAAGGGATTAGCTACCTTTTAAACAACAAAAATTCTGGTGTTTGCTGTCTCTTTAAAGGGACATAAAACCCCAATTTTTTTTCATGATTTCACAATTCTAAAGTTTTCAATTTACTATATTATAGAATTTGCTTTGTTCTCGTTATTCTATGTTGAAGAGATATCTTGGTAGGTAGCATGCACGTGCCTGAAAAAACTATATGATAGGAAAGAGTGCTGCCATCTATTGCTCTCACTAATGTATAACATTGTTACAAAACTGCTGCTATCTAGTGCTCCTGCTAATGTATAACATTGTTACAAAACTGCTGCCATCTAGTGCTCCTGCTAATGTATAACATTGTTATAAAACTGCTGCCATCTAGTGGTCTTGGTAATGTATAACATTGTTATAAAACTGCTGCCATCTAGTGCTCTTGCTAATCTATAACATTATTATAAAACTGCTGCCATCTAGTGCTCTTGTTAATACAGAACATTATTATAAAACTGCTACCATCTAGTGCTCTTGCTAATGTATAACATTGTTATAAAACTGCTGCCATTGAGTGCTCTTGCTAATGTATAACATTAGTATAAAACTGCTGCCATCTAGTGCTCTTGCTAATGTATAACATTGTTATAAAACTGCTGCCATTGAGTGCTCTTGCTAATGTATAACATTGTTATAAAACTGCTGCCATCTAGTGCTCTTGCTAATCTATAACATTATTATAAAACTGCTGCCATCTAGTGCTCTTGTTAATACAGAACATTATTATAAAACTGCTACCATCTAGTGCTCTTGCTAATGTATAACATTGTTATAAAACTGCTGCCATTGAGTGCTCTTGCTAATGTATAACATTAGTATAAAACTGCTGCCATCTAGTGCTCTTGCTAATGTATAAAATCATTATAAAACTGCTGCCATCTAGTGCTTTTGCAAATGTATAACATTATTATAAATCTGCTGCCATCTAGTGCTCTTGCTGATGTATAACATTGTTATAAAACTGCTGCCATCTAGTGCTCATGCTAATGTATAACATTATTTAAAACTGCTGCCATCTAGTGCTCTTGCTAATTTATAACATTGTTATAAAACTGCTGCCATATAGTGCTCTTGCTAATGTATAACATTATTATAAAACTGCTGCCATCTAGTGCTCTTGCTAATGTATAACATTGTTATAAAACTGCTGCCATCTAGTGCTCTTGCTAATGAATAACATTATTATAAAACTGCTGCCATCTAGTGCTCTTGCTAATGTATAACACTGTTATAAAACTGCTGCCAGCTAGTGCTCATGCTAATGTATAACATTTTTATAAAACTGCTGTCATCTAGTGCTCCTGCTAATGTATAACATTGTTATAAAACTGCTGCCATCTAGTGTTCTTGCTAATGTATAACAGTATTATAAAACTGCTTCCATCTAGTGCTCTTGCTAATGAATAACATTATTATAAAACTGCTGTCATCTAGTGCTCTTGCTAATGAATAACATTATTATAAAACTGCTGCCATCTAGTGCTCTTGCTAATGTATAATATTGTTATAAAACTGATGCCATCTAGTGCTCTTGCTAATGTATAACATTATTATAAAACTGCTGCCATCTACTGCTCTTGCTAATGTATAACATTATTATAAAACTGCTGCCATCTAGTGTTCTTGCTAATGAATAACATTATTATAAAACTGCTGCCATCTAGTGCTCTTGCTAATGTATAACATTATTATAAAACTGCTGCCATCTAGTGCTCCTGCTAATGTATAACATTGTTATAAAACTGCTGCCATTGAGTGCTCTTGCTAATGTATAACATTGTTATAAAACTGCTGCCATCTAGTGCTTTTGCTATTCTATAACATTATTATAAAACTGCTGCCATCTAGTGCTCTTGTTTATACAGAACATTATTATAAAACTGCTACCATCTAGTGCTCTTGCTAATGTATAACATTGTTATAAAACTGCTGCCATTGAGTGCTCTTGCTAATGTATAACATTAGTATAAAACTGCTGCCATCTAGTGCTCTTGCTAATGTATAAAATCATTATAAAACTGCTGCCATCTAGTGCTTTTGCAAATGTATAACATTATTATAAATCTGCTGCCATCTAGTGCTCTTGCTGATGTATAACATTGTTATAAAACTGCTGCCATCTAGTGCTCATGCTAATGTATAACATTATTTAAAACTGCTGCCATCTAGTGCTCTTGCTAATGTATAACACTGTTATAAAACTGCTGCCATATAGTGCTCTTGCTAATGTATAACATTATTATAAAACTGCTGCCATCTAGTGCTCTTGCTAATGAATAACATTATTATAAAACTGCTGCCATCTAGTGCTCTTGCTAATGTATAACAATGTTATAAAACTGCTGCCATCTAGTGCTCTTGCTAATGTATAACATTGTTATAAAACTGCTGCCAGCTAGTGCTCATGCTAATGTAAAACATTTTTATAAAACTGCTGTCATCTAGTGCTCCTGCTAATGTATAACATTGTTATAAAACTGCTGCCATCTAGTGTTCTTGCTAATGTATAACAGTATTATAAAACTGCTGCCATCTAGTGCTCTTGCTAATGAATAACATTATTATAAAACTGCTGTCCTCTAGTGCTCTTGCTAATGAATAACATTATTATAAAACTGCTGCCATCTAGTGCTCTTGCTAATGTATAATATTGTTATAAAACTGATGCCATCTAGTGCTCTTGCTAATGTATAACATTATTATAAAACTGCTGCCATCTAGTGCTCTTGCTAATGTATAACATTATTATAAAACTGCTGCCATCTAGTGCTCTTGCTAATGAATAACATTATTATAAAACTGCTGCCATCTAGTGCTCTTGCTAATGTATAACATTATTATAAAACTGCTGCCATCTAGTGCTCCTGCTAATGTATAACATTATTATAAAACTGCTGCCATCTAGTGCTCTTGCTAATGTATAACATTGTTATAAAACTGCTGCCATATAGTGCTCTTGCTAATGTATAACATTGTTATAAAACTGCTGCCATATAGTGCTCTTGCTAATGTATAACATTATTATAAAACTGTTGCCATCTAGTGCTCTTGCTAATGTATAACATTATTATAAAACTGTTGCCATCTAGTGCTCTTGCTAATGTATAACATTATTATAAAACTGCTGCCATCTAGTGCTCTTGCTAATGTATAACATTGTTATAAAACTGCTGCCATCTAGTGCTCTTGCTAATGTATAACATTATTATAAAACTGCTGCCATCTAGTGCTCTTGCTAATGTATAACATTGTTATAAAACTGCTGCCATCTAGTGCTCTTGCTAATGTATAACATTATTATAAAACTGTTGCCATCTAGTGCTCTTGCTAATGTATAACATTGTTATAAAACTGCTGCCATCTAGTGCTCTTGCTAATGTATAACATTGTTATAAAACTGCTGCCATCTAGTGCTCTTGCTAATGTATAACATTATTATAAAACTTCTGCCATCTAGTGCTTTTGCTAATGTATAACATTATTATAAAACTGCTGCCACACTAAATATATATGTATATACACATACTAACACATAAATATATATGTATATACACATACTAACATATAAATATAAATGTATATACACATACTAACACATAAATATATATGTATATACACAAAATAACACATAAATATATATGTATATACACATAGTAACACATAAATATATATGTATATACACATAGTAACACATAAATATATATGGATATACACATAGTAACACATAAATATATATATGTATATACACATAGTAACACATAAATATATATGTATATACACATACTAACACATAAATATATCTGTATATACACATACTAACACATATATATGTATATACACATACTAACACATATATATGTATATACACATACTAACACATATATATGTATATACACATACTAACACATATATATGTATATACACATACTAACACATAAATATATATGTATATACACATAATAACACATAAATATATATGTATATACACATAGTAACACATAAATATATATGTATATACTCATAATAACACATATATATATATATATATATATATATATATATATATATATATATATATATATATCTGTATATACACATAATAACACATAAATATATATGTATATACACATACTAACACATAAATATATATGTATATACACATAATAACACATAAATATATATGTATATACACATAATAACAATTAAATATATATGTATATACACAAAGTAACACATAAATATATATGTATATACAGATAATAACACATAAATATATATGTATATACACATAGTAACACATAAATATATATGTATATACACATAGTAACACATACATATATATGTATATACACATAATAACACATAAATATATATGTATATACACACAGTAACACATAAATATATATGAATATACACATAGTAACACATAAATATATATGTATATAGACATACTAACACATAAATATATCTGTATATACACATAATAACACATAAATATATCTGTATATACACATACTAACACATAAATATATATGTATATACACATAGTAACACATAAATATATATGTATATACACATACTAACACATAAATATATATGTATATACACATAAATATATATGTATATACACATACTAACACATAAATATATATGTATATACACATAAATATATATGTATATACACATAATAACATATAAATATATATGTATATACACATACAAACACATAAATATATATGTATATACACATAATAACACATAAATATATATGTATATAAACATAGTAACACATAAATATATAGGCATATACACATAGTAACACATAAAAATATATGTATATACACATAGTAACATATAAATATATATGTATATACACATACTAACTCATAAATATATATGTATATACACATAATAACACATAAATATATATGTATATACAAATACTAACACATAAATATATATGTATATATGCATAATAACATAAATATATATGTATAAATGCATAATAACACATAAATATATATGTACGTATATACACATAGTGACATATAAATATATATGTAAATACACATAGTAACACATAAATATATATGTATAGACACATACTAGCACATAAATATATATGTATATACACATACTAACACATAAATATATATGTATATACATATAAAAACACGTAAATATATATGTATATACACATAACATAAATATATATGTACATATATACACATAGTAACACATAAATATATATGTATATACACATACTAACACATACATATATATGTATAAACACATACTAACACATAAATATATATGTATATGCACATACTAACATATAAATATATATGTATATACACATAGTAACACATAAATATATGTGTATATACACATAGTAGCACATAAATATATATGTATATACACATAGTAACACATAAATATATATGTATATACACATAGTAACACATAAATATATATGTATATACACATAATAACACATAAATATATATGTATTTACACATACTAACACATAAATATATATGTATATACACATAATAACACATAAATATATATGTATATACATATACTAACACATAAATATATATGTATATACACATACTAACACATAAATATATATGTATATACACATACTAACACATAAATATAAATGTATATACACATAGTAACACATAAATATATATGTATATACACATAGTAACACATACATATATATGTATATAAGCATACTAACACATAAATATATATGTATATACACATAACAACACATAAATATATATGTATATACACATAATAACACATAAATATATATGTATATACACATAGTAACACATAAATCTATACGTATATATACACGTAATAACACATAAATATATATGTATATACACATACTAACACATAAATATATATGTATATACATATAGTAACTTATAAATATATATGTATATATGCATAATAACACATAAATATATATGTACGTATATACACATAGTAACACATGAATATATATGTATATACACATACTAGCACATAAATATATATGTATATACACATACTAACACATAAATATATATGTAAATACACATAATAACACATAAATATATATGTATATACACATAATAAATACATATATATGTACGTATATACACATAGTAACACATAAATATATATGTATATACACATACTATCAAATAAATATATATGTATATACACATACTAACATATAAATATATATGTATATACACATACTAACACATAAATATATATGTATATATACATACTAACACATAAATATATATGTATATACACATACTAACACATAAATATATATGTATATACACATACTAACACATAAATATATATGTATATACACATAGTAAAATATAGATATATATGTATATACACATACTAACAGATAAATATATATGTATATACACATAATAACACATAAATATATATGTATATACACATAGTAACACATAAATGTATATGTATATACACATAGTAACACATAAATATATATGTATATAAACATAGTAACACATAAAGATATATGTATATACACATAATAACACATAAATATATATGTATATACACATAGTAACACATAAATATATATGTATATACACATAGTAACACATAAATATATATGTATATACACATATTAGCACATAAATATATATGTATATACACATACTAACACATAAATATATATGTATATACACATAGTAACACATAAATATATATATGTATATACACATAGTGACACATAAATATATATGTATATACACATAGTAACACATAAATATATATGTATATACACATATTAGCACATAAATATATATGTATATACACATACTAACACATAAATATATATGTATATACACATAGTAACACATAAATATATATATGTATATACACATAGTAACACATAAATATATATGTATATACACATAGTAACACATAAATATATATGTATATACACATACTAACACATAAATATATATGTATATACTTTCTAATTATAAAATATATAAGATAAGGTAAAACCAATGTTGAAAAGTTTAACAAACACTCCTTACAACGTACTAAAACCTTAGGGTGGAAGCCCCCCTGTATTCCTGGCGGATAACCAGATACTTCGGCTTCATGTGACAGAGGCAAACCCCCAAAGCTTATAATGTACGTTAACAGGTAAGGGTGAAAAACAAAAGAACAAAGTGAGTTCTAGGAAGCTCACAAACGCGTTTCGGCCGTTGAGCTGGCCTTTTTCAATGTATATAGGTTCAGAGTATCAAGCCGAATGTCTAAAGCGGCTTCTTTATAAACCATCCCTATCCATATCAGAGCCAATCCATAGCGTGTGACAGGCACACCCCTCTCACCAACCAATCTTAATCTGCGGTAAAAAGTGACACCCTCCTTTGACGTGATGGTATACCATTTGATGGGAATCTCATGGCGTTGTATAATCACGCCTACTACCATACCGCCCCCTGTCAAACATACTTGGTTTACGAAACATAGTGCAAAGCATCATCATGCCGCAATACAATGTTATCTTATATAACCACAATCTGACCCAGCCAGTTGCTTATAAGTGGATCGTGTGACTATCGTCATTCAGAGTAATACAATAGAGAATCTCATTGCGTTATTTACTTGTTATTATAAGTAGCAAGGGCTGTCAGTGCTTATGAGCTGTTTATGTGTCAAAATTAATGCGGTATAAACAATGGTTATTTAGTGATGTGATGCAAGTCTGTTGCATGTCCTTGGCACTATGTGTTTGAAAAATCATGTAACGGTATGTAAAATCCTTAGATAGGCATTATCAATGCCGTACTTAGGGGATTATTAGAGCAATGCCGTATTTAGGGGATTATTAGAGCGCATATTAAGGGTGAGAGATATAAACTAATTTTACTTGGCTCGGATACGTATGGGATACCGGAAGGAAAGTCAAGTACAATATTGATTATGATGTGCACTTACAGATTATCATAAAATGTATATACACTGATTCTTAAAACACTTGCCATATATTAAACATAGCAATACGTACTGTAGTGGATATTGCCTTAGTGAAATGGCTAGGATAACATATATACATAAATAGGTATCCCAAAAAGAATTTAATTATAGTAAATTTTGATACAATAGTTTTAACTACTCGTTATAGAGCTAGAAACATTTACTTAGTAATATAATTCCTATCAGGTATAACCCCCTTCTGGGTGCACATCAAATTTTGGGATATGGTTATTGTTAATCAGTTTATGTTAGTAGTATATTGATATTAGCACACTCATTACAGATATGAGTGATCTCATTATTCCTTTGTAAAGGCAGACATCAGTAATATGTTCTTATACAGAGTTTTACACTCTTATTCTATATCTAAGGGCCTTGATTTAACAAATGTCTATTACTACTGTTACGGTACCAACAGGATACCAAGGGTTAACACCAGATGAACAATGTCCTGAATATGGGATCAGCAACTCACAACCCAGCCAGTTTTTCCCCTCAAACATGAGACCAGGCTCCACATTGCAGGTTTAAAACAGAATGACATTTATTAAAGGCTATATGCCTAGTATTTATGCAGGTCTGACCCCAGCTGGGGGGTTGAAAGAATATTGTACATTAGATAGAGAGCAAACGCCCCTTTGACATGCCACAATAGAAATTACATTACTTAAGCAGATAACAATTTAAACACAAGAAAACAATGCAGTCCATCTTATCAACTAGCAGTCTGACTCTGGAGATGATTAGACAATGGGAATGTTTATCACTAAACTTAATTAGAGCACACAATAGCTGATGCCAGCAACCTTGTATTTAGAAAATAGCTTCTGAAAGCTGAACAACGTTAACTCTTTCAGTTCTGACCGAAGGGTCTGTCACATATACATAGCACACAATACAGCCTATAGACAACCTTTCTTACATTATAGTCCAGAAGTGGCTAGGTTTGCCACAACTACTAATTATAAAACACTGATTACAAATATACCCAGAAATTATTGTACCCGTTCATGCCAGATGGCATAACAGAATTTAATCTGAATATCCACCTCGCTTCCTTCTTTAATAATGCATCTTCAGTATTCCCACCTCTAATACCAGATTTAATGGACTCTAAGCCCCAACATTTGAAGCCCTGAGTTTTACCATTATGTTTTTGTAAAAAGTGTCTAGCAACGCTGGTAATCTTTTTACCATTCTCCACATCACGAGCAGCCAATCTGATGTTACTGAGATGCTCAGTCATCCTAGTACCTAGGCTTCTCGTAGTCATTCCGACGTAAACAAGGTCACATTCACATGACAAGCAATAGATTACATTCATACTCTTACAATTGATATGATTTTTGATAAACCACTTTTTATTGAATCTGTCAACTACAAATTTCTTCTTCTGCATATGAGTAGTGATGTCGCGAATTGTTCGCCGGCGAATAGTTCCCGGCGAACATAGCATGTTCGCGTTTGCCGTGGCAGGCGAACATATGCGATGTTCGATCCACCCCCTATTCGTCATCATTGAGTAATACTTTGACCCTGTACTTCACAGTCAGCAGGCACATTCCAGCCAATCAGCAGCAGACCCTCCCTCCCAGTCCCTCCTACCTCCTGGACAGCATCCATTTTAGATTCATTCGGAAGCTGCATTCTTAGGGAGAGGAGGGACAGTGTAGCTGCTGCTGATTAATAGGAAAATTGATAGCTAGGCTAGTGTATTCAGTGTCCACTACAGTCCTGAAGGACTCATCTGATCTCTGCTGTAAGGACAGCACCCCAAAAAGCCCTTTTAGGGCTGCTTTTTTTTCCCTGTGTAATCTAATTGCAGTTGCCTGCCTGCCAGCGTGTGTGCCAGGCTCACAGCGTATACTGTGCCCACTTGCCCAGTGCCACCACTCATATCTGGTGTAACAGTAGTGTAAATTAAAAAAAAAAAACTTTTTTGACTGTGAAACATCAGTCTGCTTGTGTAATCTAATTGCAGTTGCCTGCCTACCAGCGTGTGTGTCAGGCTCACAGCGTATACTGTGCCCACTTGCCCAGTGCCACCACTCATATCTTGTTTAATAGTAGTGTAAGTGTACATTTAAAAAACCCCAACTTTTTTAAATTGTGAAACATCAGTCTGCTTTTTTGTGTCAGGCTCACAGCGTATACTGTGCCCACTTGCCCAGTGCCACCACTCATATCTTGTTTAATAGTAGTGTAAGTGTACATTTAAAAAAAAAAAAAACTTTTTTGACTGTGAAACATCAGTCTGCTTTTTTGTGTCAGGCTCACAGCGTATACTGTGCCCACTTGCCCAGTGCCACCACTCATATCTTGTTTAATAGTAGTGTAAGTGTACATTTAAAAAAAAAAAAAACTTTTTGGACTGTTAAACATCAGTCTGCTTTTTTGTGTCAGGCTCACAGTGTATACTGTGCCCACTTGCCCAGTGCCACCACTCATATCTTGTTTAATAGTAGTGTAAGTGTACATTTAAGAAAAAAAAACTTTTTTGACTGTGAAACATCAGTCTGCTTTTTTGTGTCAGGCTCACAGCGTATACTGTGCCCACTTGCCCAGTGCCACCACTCATATCTTGTTTAATAGTAGTGTAAGTGTACATTTTAAACAAAACTACTTTTTGGACTGTGAAACATCCGTCTGCTTTTTTGTGTCAGGCTCACAGCATATACTGTGCCCACTTGCCCAGTGGCATCACTCATATCTTGTTTAATAGAAGTGTAAGTGTACATTTAAAAAAAAAAAACTTTTTTGACTGTGAAACATCAGTCTGCTTTTTTGTGTCAGGCTAACAGTGTATACTGTGCCCATTTGCCCAGTGCCACCATTCATATCTTGTTTAATAGTAGTGTAAGTGTACATTTAAAAAAAAAAAACTTTTTTGACTGTGAAACATCAGTCTGCTTTTTTGTGTCAGGCTAACACTGTATACTGTGCCCATTTGCCCAGTGCCACCATTCATATCTTGTTTAATAGTAGTGTAAGTGTACATTTAAAAACAAAAAAAACTTTTTTGACTGTGAAACATCAGTCTGCTTATTTGTGTCAGGCTCCCTGCGTATGCTGTGCCCACTTGCCCAGTGGCACCACTCATATCTTGTTTAATAGTAGTGTAAGTGTACATTTAAAAACAAAAAAAAACTTTTTGGACTATGAAACATCAGTCTGCTTTTTTGTGTCAGGCTCATAGCGTATACTGTGCCCACTTGCCCAGTGGCACCACTCATATCTTGTTTAATAGTAGTGTAAGTGTACATTTAAATAAAAATAAAACTTTTTTGACTGTGAAACATCAGTCTGCATTCTTGTGTCAGGCTCACAGCATATACTGTGCCCACTTGCCCAGAGCCACCACTCATATCTTGTTTAATAGTAGTGTAAGTGTAGCACACAATACAGCCTATAGACAACCTTTCTTACATTATAGTCCAGAAGTGGCTAGGTTTGCCACAACTACTAATTATAAAACACTGATTACAAATATACCCAGAAATTATTGTACTCGTTCATGCCAGATGGCATAACAGAATTTAATCTGAATATCCACCTCGCTTCCTTCTTTAATAATGCATCTTCAGTATTCCCACCTCTAATACCAGGTTTAATGGACTCTAAGCCCCAACATTTGAAGCCCTGAGTTTTACCATTATGTTTTTGTAAAAAGTGTCTAGCAACGCTGGTAATCTTTTTACCATTCTCCACATCACGAGCAGCCAATCTGATGTTACTGAGATGCTCAGTCATCCTAGTACCTAGGCTTCTCGTAGTCATTCCGACGTAAACAAGGGAGCATTCACATGACAAGCAATAGATTACATTCATACTCTTACAATTGATATGATTTTTGATAAACCACTTTTTATTGAATCTGTCAACTACAAATTTCTTCTTCTGCATATGAGTAGTGATGTCGCGAATTGTTCGCCGGCGAATAGTTCCCGGCGAACATAGCATGTTTGCGTTTGCCGCGGCAGGCGAACATATGCGATGTTCGATCCACCCCCTATTCGTCATCATTGAGTAATAGTTTGACCCTGTACCTCACAGTCAGCAGACACATTACAGCCAATCAGCAGCAGACCCTCCCTCCCAGTCCCTCCTACCTCCTGGACAGCATCCATTTTAGATTCATTCGGAAGCTGCATTCTTAGGGAGAGGAGGGACAGTGTAGCTGCTGCTGATTAATAGGAAAATTGATAGCTAGGCTAGTGTATTCAGTGTCCACTACAGTCCTGAAGGACTCATCTGATCTCTGCTGTAAGGACAGCACCCCAAAAAGCCCTTTTAGGGCTGCTTTTTTTTCCCTGTGTAATCTAATTGCAGTTGCCTGCCTGCCAGCGTGTGTGCCAGGCTCACAGCGTATACTGTGCCCACTTGCCCAGTGCCACCACTCATATCTGGTGTAACAGTAGTGTAAATTAAAAAAAAAAACTTTTTTGACTGTGAAACATCAGTCTGCTTGTGTAATCTAATTGCAGTTGCCTGCCTGCCAGCGTGTGTGTCAGGCTCACAGCGTATACTGTGCCCACTTGCCCAGTGCCACCACTCATATCTTGTTTAATAGTAGTGTAAGTGTACATTTAAAAAACCCTAACTTTTTTAAATTGTGAAACATCAGTCTGCTTTTTTGTGTCAGGCTCACAACGTATACTGTGCCCACTTGCCCAGTGCCACCACTCATATCTTGTTTAATAGTAGTGTAAGTGTACATTTAAAAAAAAAAAAACTTTTTTGACTGTGAAACATCAGTCTGCTTTTTTGTGTCAGGCTCACAGCGTATACTGTGCCCACTTGCCCAGTGCCACCACTCATATTTTGTTTAATAGTAGTGTAAGTGTACATTTAAAAAAACAAAAAACTTTTTGGACTGTTAAATATCAGTCTGCTTTTTTGTGTCAGGCTCACAGCATATACTGTGCCCACTTGCCCAGTGGCATCACTCATATCTTGTTTAATAGTAGTGTAAGTGTACATTTAAGAAAAAAAAAAACTTTTTTGACTGTGAAACATCAGTCTGCTTTTTTGTGTCAGGCTCACAGCGTATACTGTGCCCACTTGCCCAGTGCCACCACTCATATCTTGTTTAATAGTAGTGTAAGTTTACATTTTAAACAAAACTACTTTTTGGACTGTGAAACATCCGTCTGCTTTTTTGTGTCAGGCTCACAGCATATACTGTGCCCACTTGCCCAGTGGCATCACTCATATCTTGTTTAATAGAAGTGTAAGTGTACATTTAAAAAAAAAAAACTTTTTTGACTGTGAAACATCAGTCTGCTTTTTTGTGTCAGGCTCACAACGTATACTGTGCCCACTTGCCCAGTGCCACCACTCATATCTTGTTTAATAGTAGTGTAAGTGTACATTTAAAAACAAAAAAAACTTTTTTGACTGTGAAACATCAGTCTGCTTATTTGTGTCAGGCTCCCTGCGTATGCTGTGCCCACTTGCCCAGTGGCACCACTCATATCTTGTTTAATAGTAGTGTAAGTGTATATTTAAAAACCAAAAAAAACTTTTTGGACTGTGAAACATCAGTCTGCTTTTTTGTGTCAGGCTCACAGTGTATACTGTGCCCACTTGCCCAGTGCCACCACTCATATCTTGTTTAATAGTAGTGTAAGTGTACATTTAAAAACAAAAAAACTTTTTGGACTATGAAACATCAGTCTGCTTTTTTGTGTCAGGCTCACAGCGTATACTGTGCCCACTTGCCCAGTGGCACCACTCATATCTTGTTTAATAGTAGTGTAAGTGTACATTTAAATAAAAAAAAAACTTTTTTGACTGTGAAACATCAGTCTGCATTCTTGTGTCAGGCTCACAGCATATACTGTGCCCACTTGCCCAGTGCCACCACTCATATCTTGTTTAATAGTAGTGTAAGTGTACATTTAAAAAAAAAAAAAAACTTTTTAGACTGTGAAACATCAGTCTGCTTTTTTGTCTCAGGCTCACAGCATATACTGTGCCCACTTGCCCAGTGCCACCACTCATATCTTGTTTAATAGTAGTGTAAGTGTACATTTAAAAAAAAATGACAGGCAGAGGCAGGTCACCCCGCAGGTGCCGTCGTGGTCGTGGTGCTGTGATTCCCTTTGGCCCTAGAATAATGCCCAGTGTTCAGAGGCCACGTACCATGAACTCGAAAAGTTCTGAGGACATAGTTGACTTTTTAACACAGGACACCCAATCTTCTACAGCTTCCGCTCGGAACCTTGACACACCATCCTCCTCCAGCTTAGCTTCGGGCACCTCTCAAGTTACCACTCGCCCGCCTGCCACCACCACCAACACTAGCACCACAGCCGCTTCACTTGATCTGTCATAGGAGTTATTTACACATCATGAGTCATGCGCAACCATCATTGACAGAGGATGTAGATAACAGATGTCTCAGTCAGGCAGCATTACAGACATGGACGTACGGTGTGATGATGATGTTGTACCCGCTGCTGCTTCCTTTGTTGAGTTGTCAGATACAAGTGAAGCGGTTGATGATGACGATGCGCCCGTGGATGTAACGTGGGTGCCCGCTAGAAGAGAAGAAGAAGAGGGGGAAAGTTCAGATGGGGAGACAGAGAGGAGGAGGAGGAGGAGACGAGTTGGAAGCAGGGGGAGGTCGTCGCAAGCAGCTAGTGGCACAGTCAGACAGCATGCATCGGCACCCGGGGTCAGCCAGACAGCACGCCAATCAACGCATGCTGTTGCCACCACCAGAATGCCGTCATCGCAGAGCTCAGCAGTGTGGCATTTTTTTGTGTGTGTCTGCCTCTGACAATAGCGATGCCATTTGCAACCTGTGCCAAAAGAAACGGAGTCGTGGGAAGTCCAACACCCACCTAGGTACAACTGCTTTGCGAAGGCACATGATCGCACATCACAAACGCCTATGGGATCAACACATGAGTAGAAGCAGCACACAAACTCAAAGCCGCCATCCTCCTCCTGGTCCAGCATCTTCAGCCATGTCAACCACTGCGGTCCTCCTTGCCCCCTCTCAACCATCCGCCACTCCGTCTCTCGCCTTGAGCAGTTCCTGCTCATCACCAGCCCACAGTCAGGTGTCTGTCAAGGACATGTTTGAGCGTAAGAAGCGAATGTCACAAAGTCACCCCCTTGCCCGGCATCTGACAGCTGGCTTGTCTGAACTCTTAGCCCGCCAGCTTTTACCATACAAGCTGGTGGAGTCTGAGGCGTTCCAAAAATTTGTAGCTTTTGGGACACCGCAGTGGAAGGTACCCGGCCGAAATTTCTTTGCACAAAAGACAATCCCCAACCTGCACTCGATTGTGCAAAAGGAAGTAATGGCATGTCTGGCACACAGTGTTGGGGCAAGGGTCCATCTGACCACTGATACCTGGTCTGCAAAGCATGGTCAGGGCAGGTATATCACCTACACTGCGTATTGGGTAAACCTGCTGACGGCTGCCAAGCATGGAATGCGTGGCTCTCCAGAGGAGTTGGTGACACCGCCACAACTTGCAGGCAGGCCTGCTGCCACCTCCTCTACTCCTCCTACTCTATCCTCTTCAATAACCTCCTCAGCTGAGTCCTCTTCTGCTGCTGCATCTTGCTCCAAATCAACAGCACCCCCCAGCTCCCCAGGTACTATTCCACATCCCGTATACGGCAGTGTCACGCCATCTTGGGGTTGACTTGCCTGAAAGCAGAGAGTCACACCGGACCAGCACTCCTGTCCACCCTGAATGCACAGGTGGATCAGTGGCTGACTCTGCACTAACTGGAGATCGCCAAAGTGGTTAGTGACAATGGAAGCAATTTGGTGGCGGCATTGAATTTGGGCAAGTTGACACATGTGCCGTGTAATGCTTTGTGCATAAGTACCCAGGCTTACAGGATGTCCTGAAGCAGGCCAGGAAGTTGTGTGGCCATTTCAGGCATTCCTACACAGCCATGGCGCACTTTTCAGATATCCTGCGGCAAAACAACATGCCAGTGAGGCGCTTGATTTGCGACAGCCCGACACGTTGGAATTCAACACTCCTAATGTTTGACCGCCTGCTCCAACAAGAAAAAGCCGTTAACGACTATTTGTATGACCGGGGTGCTAGGACAGCCTCTGCAGAGCTGGGATTTTTTTTGCCACGTTACTGGATGCTCATGCGCAATGCCTGTAGGCTCATGCATCCTTTTGAGGAGGTGACATCATACCATTTGTTTTCTTCCTGGAGCGTGCCCTGCGAAGAGTGCTGGACCAGGCTGTAGATGAGCGTGAAGAGGAAGAGTTGTGGTCACCATCACCACCAGAAATAGCCTTATCAGCATCACTTGCTGGACCAGCGGCAACGCTGGAAGAGGATTGTGAGGAAGAGGAGTAGGAGGAGGAATGTGGCTTTGAGGAGGAGGAGGAAGACCAACCACAACAGGCATCCCAGGGTGCTCGTTGTCACCTATCTGGTACCCGTGGTGTTGTACGTGGCTGGGGGGAAGAAGATACCTTCAGTGAGATCACTGAGGATGAGGAACAGGACATGGGTAGCTCGGCATCTGTCATATTACCACCCCTTATGGCTGGTCATCCTCACACCCTATAAATACTGACCTGTGTCTTCCTATCATTGCTTGTTATTTTGAATCATCAGTCCTTTGACAGTTTGCTGTGCTGTGAACTCTGACAAGCCTTCTGCTGAGACGCTTCTGACGTCATCATCTACAGCCGAGTCTGGCTTCTCTCCCTCAGCTCTGTGTACACGCTTCCTGCTCGCTCTTGCTCTGCAAACGCTGACAGTTCTCTCTGCTCTTCCATCTTCCTAAAGTTCTTCATACAGTGATATTCCGTCCTGAATATTCAGTGAATTTCTACTTAAAGGTACTTTTGTGTATATCATTGTTTAATCCGTAACGGACTTTTGGCTTACCACTTTTGAGCTCTTATTTTTTCTTTTATGCATAATTACTTTTGCCAAATCAGGGTATTCAGTTTTATTATGTTATATAAAGGGTTTAAACAATTCTATTGAGAGATAAGTATTTTACTCAACAGTTTAGCAAATTCTTTATTACAATAAATACAGTGCTTAAATACTGTGACCTAAGTTGTGGTTAATGGTTAAAAGCTGCTGTTACACACCTTTTTTACTTCAGCCTGAGATTGTTCAGCAGCTGAGTTGTCTGCATCTCCTTTTTTCAGAATATAATCTACTTGGATTATTACATAATAACAAGCCTAAAATTGCAAGTGGACCCAGCTGAACTCGCTCAAGCAGTTTATACATTATCCCAAAGAGTTGATAATATAAGTCAAGGTCTCAGAGAGACTCAATTAGATATACAAAATCTAAGAGCCTTCATTTCTCAGGAAATTGCAGTTAAAATGTCAGCTACTACACCTGAACCACAGGTGTTACACCCTGAAATTTTCACTGGTGATAGATCAAAGTATAAGGAGTTTAAAAACGCCTGTCTACTCCTTTTTTCCCTAAAACCAAAAACATATAGTACTGACAAACAGAAGGTTTTAACTATCATAACCTATTTAAGGGGAGAACCCCGTGCGTGGGCTGATAGTTATTTTGAATCACAAGATCCAATACTAAATAATTTTCAGGTCTTTTTGGATGCATTGTCAGCATTGTATGAGGATTCTTATAGACAGGTAACAGCTGAAAAAGCCCTAAGAAATTTAAAACAAGCTAAAAGACCTGTGGAGGACTTTATTACTGAGTTCAAAAGGTATGCCAGGGATTCTGAATGGAACGAAGTTTCTCTAAGAAATCAATTTCGTTTGGGCTTAAATGAATCTTAATCTAGGTTAGACTTACCTGTTTCCCTAGATGCCCTTTATGATTTAGCAATAAAATTAGATAGGAGATATAGGGAAAGAAGGTTTGAGAAACTTTCTTATGAGTCATCTAGCAAAAGATACAACAGTATTCCCAACCCTGCTCCAGCCACATCTACTGAAACACCTATGGATTTAGAAGTATTACGTGGACCCCTAACTCAAGAGGAGAAGAATAGAAGGAGATTGAATCATCTCTGCATGTATTGTGGTTCTAAGGAACATATTCTGAGAGACTGCTCTATTCTTCTAAAGCAGAAGTCAGGTAAAACCATCACTACTAACTCTACTGTCTGTACTTCTCTTTCAGATCAGATGTTTATAAAACTACCTCTATCTTTGCAGTGGGATCAAAGACGACTGAATATTGAGGCCATCGTGGATACTGGGGCAACTGGTTGTTATATAGACATAAGTTTAATTGAAAAAAATAAAATACCACATATAGCAAAAGAAAAACTTGTTTCTATACGTGTCATAGATGGTAACACAATTAGTACTGGTCCAGTTACACATGAGACTATACCTCTACTGGTAACTTGCAATCAGACACATATTGAATACATGGCTTTTGACATAATACCCTCACCTCTGTTCCCAGTAGTCATTGGTATGAATTGGTTAGTAAAACATAACCCTATCTTTGATTGGCAAACGTTATCTATAAAACTTGATTCTGGTTATTGTAAAAGTACTTGTTTACAAAATCATCACATACTACAGACATCCTCACTTTCATTACCATCTCACTATTCGGATTTTAGTGATGTTTTTGATGTAAAAGAAAGTCAGGTATTGCCTCCACACAGACAGTATGACTGTTCAATTGAATTATTACCTGGTAGCACAGTACCCATAGGGAGAATTTATCCTCTATCTAAATCTGAGTTAACCCATCTTAAAGAGTATATCGATGATAATTTTAAAAAAGGCTTTATTAGGCCATCTACCTCACCAGCAGGTGCTGGAATGTTTTTTGTACGTAATAAGGATAATTCATTACGTCCAATAATAGATTATCGTCAACTGAATAAATGTACAAAAAAGAATTGTTACCCATTACCTCTCATTCCAGAGATTATAGAACGATTGCAAGGCGCCACCATATATACAAAGCTTGATTTACGTGGTACATATAACCTGATCAGAATGAAAGAGGGAGATGAATGGCTGACGGCTTTTAGGACCCGTTACGGTCTCTTTGAATATCAAGTCATGCCATTCGGGCTATGTTACGCCCCAGCCACATTTCAAAATTTCATAAATGATATTTTTAGAGATATATTAGACACATACATCATCATTTATTTAGATGATATTCTGATCTATTCTAAGAACTTGGATGAACACATAAAACATGTTCGTTCAGTTTTATCTCGTTTAAGAGCTCATCATTTGTTCGCCAAATTAGAAAAATGTATTTTTAACTCATCAGAGATTAACTTCCTAGGATATCAAATCTCACCATCCGGTATTGAGATGGATCAGAATAAGGTTAAAATTATTCAAGATTGGCCACAACCTCGAACTAGAAAACAGTTACGTTTCCTAGGTTTTGCTAATTACTACCGCAAGTTTATTAATAAATTTGCTCACATTGCAAAACCTTTGACTAATCTCACTAAAGTACAAAACACTTTCAAATGGCATTCTGAAGCTCAATGCGCCTTTGAATTCCTAAAGTCAAGCTTCATTTCTGCTCCTATTTTGCAATACCCAGACCCATTGTTGCAATTTACATTGGAAGTAGATGCATCAGAATATGCATTAGGTGCTGTATTGTCACAAAGAAATTCCACTACCCAAGTACTTCATCCTGTGGCATTTTTTTCAAGAGTTCTTTCGGCCGCAGAGATGAATTATTCAGTAGGGGAAAAAGAACTCCTATCTATAAAAGCCTCCTTTGAACAATGGAGGCATTTACTAGAAGGCACTACTGAACCAGTTTTAATCTATTCTGACCATAGAAATTTGCAATACTTGCAATCTTGTAAAACACTGTCTGCCCGTCAGGTTAGGTGGAGTATTTTCTTCTCACGGTTTAACTTTGTTATTTGTTATAGACCGGGAAGAAATAATGGTAAGGCAGATGCCCTATCCAGGTTGCCTGATAAACCCAGCTACGTACAATCACATCAACATATCATTCCAGAAGATTGTTTTTTAGGTATTTTACAACTTACACCTACTTCATTAAGACAGTTACAACGTAGTGACACAAAGAAACCTATGCATCTGTTGCACCAAGATTCTAATGGTATTCTCCTATATAACAACCAGATATACTGTATATTCCAAAATCTTGTAGACCCACTGTTCTTCAGATGGTACATGATTCCACTTTAGCAGGCCATTTAGGTGTGACTAAGACATTATCTCTACTAAAGAGATCTTTTTGGTGGCCCACTTGTAATAAGGATGTTAAAACATACATCTCTTCTTGTACCACCTGCGCAACATCAAAATACTCAAGAGGTAAACCTTATGGTTTGCTATTATCTCTCCCTGTGCCCAGTAAACCATGGTAAAACATATCAATGGATTATATTGTGGATTTACCCAAATCCTCCAATTACACTACCATTTTAGTAGTAGTGGATCAGTTTTCCAAGATGGCTCATTTCATTCCTTGCATCTCTTTACCCACAGCAAAACACACTAGTAATCTTTTGATAAAAGAAGTGATTAAGTTGCATGGTTTACCAACATCTATTGTTTCGGACAGGGGTTCACAATTTACTTCCAGATTCTGGAGGGAATTATGTTCTACTCTTCGTATTCAACAAAGGCTCAGTACCTCTTACCATCCACAAACAAATGGACAGACAGAGCGCACTAACCAGTGGCTCGAACAGTACCTCCGATGTTTTTGTTCTTCCCAACAGCAAGATTGGTCAACTTATTTACCTCTTGCAGAATTTTCATACAGTAACACTGTGAACACCTCCACCCAACAAACACCATTCTTTATTAACTATGGCATCCATCCTTCATTCCATGTATTCTCTGATATAACTAGCACCTGTCCAGCGGTAAATGATACTCTGAATTCTATTTCGGAGAAGTTTGCTATTATCAAGGATAATATTGAAGTAGCTCAAAATTCTCATAAACGTTATTATGATTTAAGAAAAAGGCCTTCGCCTGTGTATAAGGTTGGACAAAAGGTCTGGTTGTCCACCAAACATTTACGCTTAACCGCTCCCTCCAAAAAACTGAGTCCACTGTTTATTGGTCCGTATTCTATTACAGCACTGAAGAACCCAAATACAGTTACTTTGGACTTGCCTGTATATCTTAAAATTCATCCCACCTTTCACGTGTCTTTGGTGAAGCCTGCCACATTACGTTAGGACACATCTTCTCCTGCATCGACTTCGACCATTGTACAACCTGATGTTGAGTATGAGATTCAAACTGTTTTGGACTCTAGAAGGGTAGGTGGTGTTCTGCAGTATCTCATAAGATGGAAGGGCTTTACCTCTGCTGATGACTCTTGGGAGCCTGCCACGAACTTGCATGCTCCTCGGTTGGTGTCTCTTTTTCACCGCCGTCACCCGGATCGGCCTTCTTCTTCACAACCGGAGGTTGTTCCTTGAGGGGGGGGGGTATGTCATATTACCACCCCTTATGGCTGGTCATCCTCACACCCTATAAATACTGACCTGTGTCTTCCTATCATTGCTTGTTATTTTGAATCATCAGTCCTGTGACAGTTCGTTTGCTGTGCTGTGAACTCTGACAAGCCTTCTGCTGAGACGCTTCTGACGTCATCATCTACAGCTGAGTCTGGCTTCTCTCCCTCAGCTCTGTGTACACGCTTCCTGCTCGCTCTTGCTCTGCAAATGCTGATAGTTCTCTCTGCTCTTCCATCTTCCTAAAGTTCTTCATACAGTGATATTCCGTCCTGAATATTCAGTGAATTTCTACTTAAAGGTACTTTTGTGTATATCATTGTTTAATCCGTAACGGACTTTTGGCTTACCACTTTTGAGCTTTTATTTTTTCTTTTATGCATAATTACTTTTGCCAAATCAGGGTACTCAGTTTTATTATGTTATATAAAGGGTTTAAACAATGTTATTGAGAGATAAGTCTTTTTCTCAACAGTTTAGCAAATTCTTTATTACAATAAATACAGTGCTTAAATACTGTGACCTAAGTTGTGGTTAATGGTTAAAAGCTGCTGTTACACACTTTTTTTACTTCAGCCTGAGATTGTTCAGCAGCTGAGTTGGCTGCATCTCCTTTTTTCAGAATATAATCTACTTGGATTATTACAGCATCCAACCTTGTGCAAATGGGGTCTTTCATGCTGTCGTGCCTGTTGAGGGACCCTCGTATAAAAAAGCTGAAGGAGAACGACCTGTACTGGGTGTCCATGCTACTAGACCCCTGGTATAAGCATAAAGTGCCTGAAATGTCACTGAATTCCCGCAAGTCGGAAAGGATGCAGCAGTTCCAAAAGAAATTAAAAAGTATGCTTTACACAGCGTATAAGGGTGATGTCACAGCACAACGGGAATCTAACAGGGGAAGAGGTGAAAGTAATCCTCCGACTCCCATGACCACGCCGGCAAGGACAGGACACTTTACAGACGTGTTGTTGATGGAGGACATGCAGAGCTTTTTAAGTCCTATGCATCGCCACAGCCCTTCGGGGTCCACCCTCAGAGAACGACTCGACCGACAGGTAGCAGACTACCTCGCCTTAACTGCAGATCTCGACACTCTGAAGAGCGATAATCCCCTTGACTACTGGGTGTGCAGGCTTGACCTGTGGCCTGAGCTATCCCAATTTGCGATAGAACTTCTGGCCTGCACCGCTTCAAGTGTCCTGTCAGAAAGGACCTTCAGTGCAGCAGGAGGTATTGTCACTGAGAAGAGAAGTGGCCTAGGTCAAAAAAGTCTAGATTACCTCACCTTTATTAAGATGAATGAGGGATGAATCCCGAAGGGACTGACATTGGGCGATACATTCGACTAAAAAAGGCATGATGAGATGAGCTGCCTTGGGCTAAAAATGGTCCACACGCTGGTGTATTTTATCTCTGAATGCTGGATGACTTGCGTGACTTATCCGCCACCAACTAGGGTTCAAGCCGCAACGTTTTAGGGTACTTTCTGCCTGGGAAACAAACATCAATTTTTCTGCGGCTGCAACAATACCTAATTTTTCAGGCATGTGTATATGCCTAATTTTTCTGGCCTCTGGTGCAGCACTGTGGCTTCAAAAACCAAACCAATAAAAAAGGCACATAACAGGGATTAAGCTGATAGGAATAGTACTACTTAACACACCACTCCTATCTGGTGGAACATTAGATTGCACGCGCAGTGCCCCAAATTTGAAGTAGGAGGACTGACCAAGCATCTTTTTCCATCTCCCGGTTCCTAAAATTCATGCCATATACACGTCCCCTGATAGGGGACGTAACAGGGATTAAACTGATAAGAATAGTACTACTTAACACACCACTCATATCTGGTGGCACAGTAGATTGCACGCACAGTGCCCCAAATTTGAAGTAGGAGGACCGACCAAGCATCTTTTTCCATCTCCTGGTTCCTAAAATCCATGCCATATACACGTCCCCTGATAGGGGACGTAACAGGGATTAAACTGATAAGAATAGTACTACTTAACACACCATTCATATCTGGTGGCACATTAGATTGCACACGCAGTGCCCCAAATTTGAAGTAGGAGGACCAACCAAGCATCTTTTTCCATCTCCCGGTTACTAAAATCCATGCCATATACACGTCCCCTGATAGGGGACGTAACAGGGATTAAACTGATAAGAATAGTACTACTTAACACACCACTCATATCTGGTGGCACAGTAGATTGCACGTGCAGTGCCCCAAATTTGAAGTACGAGGACCGACCAAGCATCTTTTTCCATCTCCCGGTTCCTAAAATCCATGCCATATACACGTCCCCTGATAGGGGACATAACAGGGATTAAACTGATAGGAATAGTACTACTTAACACACCTTATAATAATGCAGAGAGAGGCAACACAGACAGAGGAGTCTAAAGAAGAGGAGTTAGAGGAGGAAGGTGGCTTTGAGGAGGTGGAAGACCAAACACAGCAGGCGTCCCAGGGGGCTTGTTGTCACCTTTCGGGGACCCTTGGTGTTGTACGTGGCTGGGTGGAGGAAGAGACCTTCAATGACATCAGTGAGGACAAGGAACGGGACATGGCTAGCTTGTTGTCTAATACAACAAAGGTTTTTTTTGGTTACGCACACCACAAAAGGACTGTTTAATCTTAACACACATATTGTGGGAGTGCTACCAAAGTGACCAAAACAATTGCAAAACAACAAAAAATATTGGTGCACATCCAACCACTTAAGTCCACTCTTTCATGGCATATTTGTATATGCTTCTGTCTGCCAAATATACTTACATAGCTTCTAATAAGATTGGGATAAACATCTCGCAATAATATGAGCTTATATTTGTGCTGCAAAAACAAATATACTTCTATATGCTAAATATACTTACATAGTTCAAATAAAATTGGGATTAACATCTCGCAATAATATTGACTTATATTTATGCTGCAAAAATTTTTTGCTTTAAAAAAAATGCCTTTAAATGAAATGGGATCTTAGTCACACAATATGATCATATTCTGCTAAGCCAGTCACCACTTACAAGGTGTCCCATAAAGACTGGTCCTATACTAACCAGTTTCCACACTGCAGCAAGTCATGTCTACACAGTGTGAAGCTTTCTAGCTTATTGAGTATATTTATCAGGAACACACCTGGGCTGGGTGGTGTGCAGTAACTAAAGGGGAGGGATTTGGTCAGCTCCCTATTTAAGAAATACAACAAAGGTTTTTTTTGGTTACGCACACCACAAAAGGACTGTTTAATCTTAACACACATATTGTGGGAGTGCTACCAAAGTGACCAAAACTATTACAAAACAACAAAAAATATTGGTGCACATCCAACCACTTAAGCCCACTCTTTCATGGCATATTTGTATATGCTTCTGTCTGCCAAATATACTTACATAGCTTCTAATAAGATTGGGATAGACATTTTGCATTAATATGAGCTTATATTTGTGCTGCAAAAACAAATATACTTCTATCTGCTAAATATACTTACATAGTTCAAATAAAATTGGGATTAACATCTCGCAATAATATTGACTTATATTTATGCTGCAAAAATGTTTTGCTTTAAAAAAAATGCCTTTAAATGAAATGGGATCTTAGTCACACAATATGATCATATTCTGCTAAGCCAGTCACCACTTACAAGGTGTCCCATAAATACTGGTCCTATACTAACCAGTTTCCACACTGCAGCAAGTCATGTCTACACAGTGTGAAGCTTTCTAGCTTATTGAGTATATTTATCGAACCTTGTGCAAATGGGGAGTTTGCGGTTGTGCAAATGGACTGTTTGCGGTTGTTTGCGGTGCGTTAAACGGGGAGTTTGGTCTGTCACTGTGAAGCAGGCGTAACCCTTACACTACCTGATCGATACAACATCATACATGATGTTTTAAAGCACATTATTCCAAACAATTTAGGAATGTTAGGTGATTTATGCCCTTTATGGATTAAAACCAGACTCTGCATCAACTATGTAATTTTCCGTGGGAGTTTTGCCATGGATCCCCCTCCGGCATGCCACAGTCCAGGTGTTAGTCCCCTTGAAACAACTTTTCCATCACTATTGTGGCCAGAAAGAGTCCCTGTGGGTCTTAAAGTTCGCCTGCCTATTGAAGTCTATGGCGGTTCGCCCGTTTGCAAACTTTTGCAGAAGTTCGCGTTCGTGGTTCGTGAACGCAAAATTTTATGTTCGCGACATACCTACATATGAGCACATATGCTGCAGTGTCCGCATGATATAGATCCTTTAAATATAGGGATTTTTTTAGCATTACGATTGAAGTGGCTTGTAGTTAGGCAGTCTCTAAGATTATTTGCCCATCTATAGGTGAACAAAGGTTTATCAGGAATTATAGTTTGTAAAACTTCATCACTTTTAAGTACATGCCAATGTTTACGTATAATATTTGATACTATATGACTGTGGCTTGTGTATGTGGATATGAACCTTAACGGATCAGATGGTTGGGTACTTTTTGGCTTTAGAAGTTACATTCTGTCTTTGTGTAATGCTCTATTGTATGCTTTTGCTAGTGCCTTTTTTGTGTATCCTCTCTGTAACAATTTTTCTTTAAGATCATCTGCAGCTGATTTGAATGATTCTATATCTGAGCAATTGCAACGAATTCTCAAATATTCGCCTATCGGTAAGCTGCGTATTGTGTTTGGATGGTGGAAACTGTCTGCTCTAAGAATATTATTTGTTGATGTTGGTTTTCTGTAAGTTTTAGTGACCAAATGTTCAACAACAATATTAATTGTAAGATCCAGAAATTCCACCTTTAGCTTGTCGCTAGTCATGGTGAGATATAGTCCAAGAGGATTTTGATTCAAAACTGACACAAATTCCAGCAGTAAATCATTGGATCCTTCCCATATAAAAAAAGATATCATCTATATACCTGGACCAGTGGGAGATGAAAGATGTAAACCTAATCATAGAGTCATGAAACACTATGGTTTCCTCCCACCAGCCCAAGTATATGTTCACGTACGTTGGGGCACACGAAGTCCCCATCGCCGTAGCACATGTAAATAAAATCTCTCGTCGAAGACAAAATAATTATGTCTTAGGACGAACTCTAGTAATTCAATTATGAATTCCTTATTCTCATTGGATATAGAGTTTTCTTTAGACAGATAATGTGACACAGCCTTGCACCCCCACACAGTATCTATACTATTGTAGAGGGACTCTACATCGCAAGTCACGAGAATGGAATTTGGAGTTATAGAGATGTTATCGATTTTATTTAGTATGTGCATTGTATCTCTCATGTACGAAGGTAACGTTTCAACCATATGGCGTAATCTTGCATCAATATATTTACTGGCTTTTTCCGTTAGTGATCCTATGCCCGAGACAATAGGTCATCCCGGAGGGCAAACCATGTTTTTATGAATCTTGGGCAGTAGGGTTGTTTCACCTCAAGAAATTTAAACTCAGTATTGTCAATGATGCCATGAGATAAAGCAGATGATATTAACTTATTGTATTGTTTCAGAAAACACTCAGTAGGATTATTGAAGAGATAAGCATAGTTCTTTTTATTACCAAGTTGTCTCTTTGCTTCCTCCAAATACATGGAGGTAGGCCATAGGACAACATTGCCCCTTTTATCGCTCAGTTTAATTTGAGTGTCAGACCATTGACTAAGTTCTTTCAGTGACATTTGTTCTTCAGCAGACAGACACTATGAATTTCTGGTTCTATATTTTCTGGCAAGCTGAGGATGTCTTTACACACTAACGGCTAGATTTAGAGTTCTGCGGCCAAAGGGGTGCGTTAGCTACGCGTGTATTTTTTCCCCCGCCCTTTTAAATACCGATGGTATTTAGAGTTCACAGAAGGGCTGCGTTAGGCTCCAAAAATTGGAGCGTAGAGCATAATTTACCGCCACTGCAACTCTAAATACCAGCGGTGCTTACGGACGCAGCCAGCTTAAAAAACATGCTCGTGCACGATTCCCCCATAGGAAACAATGGGGCTGTGTGAGCTGAAAAAAACCTAACACCTGCAAAAAAGCAGTGTTCAGCTCCTAACGCAGCCCCATTGTTTCCTATGGGGAAACACTCTCTAAGTCTGCACCTAACACCCTTACATGTACCCCTAGTCTAAACACCCCTAACCTTACACTTATTAACCCCTAATCTGCCACCCCCGCTATCGCTGACCCCTGCATTATATTATTAACCCCTAATCTGCCGCTCCGTACACAGCTGCAACCTACATTATCCCTATGAACCCCTAATCTGCTGCCCCTAACCCCCGCCGACCCCTATATTATATTTATTACCCCCTAATCTGCCCCCCCCCCAACGTCGCTGCTACCTACCTACAATTATTAACCCCTAATCTGCCAACCGGACCTCACCGCTACTCTAATAAATGTATTAATCCCTAAAGCTAAGTCTAACCCTAACCCTAACCCCCCCCTAAGTTAAATATAATTTTTATCTAAAGAAATAAAATAAATCTTATTAAATAAATTATTCCTATTTAAAGCTAAATACTTACCTGTAAAATAAACCCTAATATAGCTACAATATAACGAATAATTATATTGTAGCTATTTTAGGATTAATATTTATTTTACAGGCAACTTTGTGTTTATTTTAACCAGGTACAATAGCTATTAAATAGTTAATAACTATTTAATAGCTACCTAGTAAAAATAATTACAAAATTACCTGTAAAATAAATCCTAACCTAAGTTACAATTAAACCTAACACTACAATATCAATAAATAAATTAAATACAAATAAATACAAATAAATACACTAACTAAAGTACAAAAAATAAAAAAATAATTTACAAACATTATAAAAAAATTACAACAATTTTAAGCTAATTACACCTACTCTAAGCCCCCTAATAAAATAACAAAGCCCCCAAAATAAAAAAATGCCCTACCCTATTCTAAAATAAAAATTGAAAAGCTCTTTTACCTTACCAGCCCTTAAAAGGGCCTTTTGTGGGGCATGCCCCAAAGAATTCTGCTCTTTTGCCTGTAAAAAAAAAATACAATACCCCCCCAACATTACAACCCACCACCCACATGCCCCTAATCTAACCCAAACCCCCCTTAAATAAACCTAACACTAAGCCCCTGAAGATCTTCTTACCTTATCTTCACCACGCTGGGTATCACCGATCCGTCCAGAAGAGGGTCCGAAGTCTTCCTCCTATCCGGGCGATGTCTTCATCCAAGCGGGGGCTGAAGAGGTCCATCATCTGGCTGAAGTCTTCATCCAAGCGGGGGCTGAAGAGGTCCATCATCCGGCTGAAGTCTTCATCCAAGCGGGGGCTGAAGAGGTCCATCATCCGGCTGAAGTCTTCTATCAACGGCATCTTCAATCTTCTTTCTTCCGGCTCCATCTTCATCCCGCTGACGCGGAACATCCTTCCTCCACGACGAACTCCCGATGAATGAAGGTTCCTTTAAGGGATGTCATCAAAGATGGCGTCCCTCGAATTCCGATTGGCTGATAGGATTCTATCAGCCAATCGGAATTAAGGTAGGAAAATTCTGATTGGCTGATTGAATCAGCCAATCAGATTCAAGTTCAAGGAACCTTCATTCATCGGGAGTTCGTTGTTGAGGATGGATTTTCCGCGTCGGCGGGATGAAGATGGAGCCGGAAGAAAGAAGATTGAAGATGCCGCTTGATAGAAGACTTCATCCGGATGATGGACCTCTTCAGCCCCCGCTTGGATGAAGACTTCAGCCGGATGATGGACCTCTTCAGCCCCCGCTTGGATGAAGACTTCAGCCAGATGATGGACCTCTTCAGCCCCCGCTTAGATGAAGACATCGCCCGGATAGGTGGAAGACTTCGGACCCTCTTCTGGACGGATCGGTGATACCCGGCGTGGTGAAGATAAGGTAGGAAGATCTTCAGGGGCTTAGTGTTAGGTTTATTTAAGGGGGGTTTGGGTTATATTAGGGGCATGTGGGTGGTGGGTTGTAATGTTGGGTGGGTATTGTATGTTTTTTTTTACAGGCAAAAGAGCAGAATTCTTTGGGGCATGCCCCGCAAAAGGCCCTTTTAAGGGCTGGTAAGGTAAAAGAGCTTTTCAATTTTTATTTTAGAATAGGGTAGGGCATTTTTTTATTTTGGGGGGCTTTGTTATTTTATTACGGGGCTTAGAGTAGGTGTAATTAGCTTAAAATTGTTGTAATTTTTTATAATGTTTGTAAATAATTTTTTTATTTTTTGTAACTTAGTTCTTTTTTTATTTTTTGTACTTTAGTTAGTGTATTTATTTGTATTTAATTAATTTATTGATAGTGTAGTGTTAGGTTTAATTGTAACTTAGGTTAGCATTTATTTTACAGGTAATTTTGTAATTATTTTAACTAGGTAGCTATTAAATGGTTATTAACTATTTAATAGCTATTGTACCTGGTTAAAATAAATACAAAGTTGCCTGTAAAATAAATATTAATCCTAAAATAGCTACAATATAATTATTCGTTACATTGTAGCTATATTAGGGTTTATTTTACAGGTAAGTATTTAGCTTTAAATAGGAATAATTTATTTAATAAGATTTATTTAATTTCGTTAGATAAAAATTATATTTAATTTAGGGGGGTGTTAGTGTTAGGGTTAGACTTAGCTTTAGGGGTTAATACATGCATTAGAGTAGCGGTGAGGTCCGGTCGGCAGATTAGGGGTTAATAATTGTAGATAAGGTAGCGGCGACGTTGGGGGGGGGCAGATTAGGGGTTAATAAATATTATGTAGGTGTCGGCGGTGTTAGGGGCAGCAGATTACGGGTACATAGGGATAATGTAGGTTGCGGCGGTGTGCGGTCGGCAGATTAGGGGTTAAAAAAAATTAATAGAGTGGCGGCGATGTGGGGGGCCTCGGTTTAGGGGTACATAGGTAGTTTATGGGTGTTAGTGTACTTTAGAGCACAGTAGTTAAGAGCTTTATGAACCGGCGTTAGCCCAGAAAGCTCTTAACTCCTGGCTTTTCTCTGTGGCTGGAGTTTCGTCGTTAGAGTTCTAACGCTCACTTCAGCCAAGACTCTAAATACCGGCGTTAGGAAGATCCCATTGAAAAGATAGGATACGCAATTGACGTAAGGGGATCTGCGGTATGGAAAAGTCTCGGCTTCGAAGTGAGCGTTAGACCCTTTCCTGACTGACTCTAAATACCAGCGGTAGACCAAAACCAGCGTTAGGACCCCCTAACACTGGTTTTGACGGCTAACGCAGAACTCTAAATCTAGGCGTAAGTCAAGAAAAGTGGCAGTGTTATGTGATATATTACTAGGTGGTACAAATCTTGATTTTGTTTTCAATATATCTCTCCAATTGGTATTTACCTGAGTAGTCTCATTAATATCATCATCTATATCCCCCATTAGGCTGAGTAAATCGCTAATGGCAGACATATCTGCCTTATCCAGTGATTCGCTACTGGAGTTATTAGCAAAGTACTTTTTGAGCAACACTTTTCTCGTGAACAAATGGACATCTTTAATGGTATCAAACTTATCTAGTGTTGGTGTGGGTACAAATGTTAACCCCCTCTTGAGGACTGAGATGTGCGTTTCAGTTAACACCTTATCAGTTAAATTATTTACGTTCAATTCTGTTTGTTTGATTTGATTTTCTTGTTCAATATTTTGGAGTTGAATTGCACCTGTTTTCTTGTCCTTGGCCCTTTTACCCTTGCCTCTACGGGTTCTTCGCCTAAAGGGACAGAGTCAGCATTGTTGTGGGGGTTTATTCTATTTCGTAAGATCGGTTTGGGTCTCACTTCTTCATCTGAGACATCAAGATCTGTCTCTCCATCCCTATCTGACATTTCAGAGTCACTACCTTCCTGTTTATTTTTATTCCACAAATAAACTCTGTTGTTTGCATAATCATTATCATCCCTGTCAATCTTTTTCTCTTTCTTGTCAGCTATGTACTTAGCAAAACGTTCAACTACCCCCTTAATTTTTGTGTAAGATTTCTGAAACTCCTCTCTGGTTTCATGTGGTTTAAGTTCCTCACTTATCCTATTGACTTGTTCATTAATTTCTTGTAGTTTTTCTTTCTCATAGTCAATAAGATAACCGTTCAACTTAAGCGAACAATCGGTAAGTGCATCCTCCCATAGGAGTTTGCGTTCTAATTTCAAATCTTGGAATGTAGGGAACATTTTGAGGCGTAAGCCCCTTGGAATAACTTTGTTTTCTACATAAAAATTTAACATACCAATGTTCCACTGTCTTTTAATTTGTTTTTTCCTTATTTTTTTAAGTTCTTTTAAGGACTTAAACCATGCCACATTTAATTCACACTCCTTAGTATTTTTATTTTTCAAATCAAGTGTTAACTTCTGTATGTCCTCAGACCATTTTAACTTCTCAGCCACAAGATCAAAGGTCGCCATTAGTACTAATAAATTAATAAATATGTACCCAAATCTATAAGACTAATAGGGCACGTGCACAATTAATTATAGTAAATGTGGTTTTCCCACTAGTCAAATTTAGAAAAATGAAATGCAATCAATTGGCACAGTGTCTGACTAAAGATAGGAGTCTAGAAGGTATAAATAGCCTTGGTGCTGCCCCTTAAAATACTGATCAAATATAAGGGAGGGGGAGAGAGTTGGGAAATAGAGGGGATATTAGCACTCAAACTCCTATTGTGATAACCTACTGTATTGAAACAGTTAGTATTAAGTGTCTAATTTGGGTATTAAAACATATAAATGTTATTGGTATACAATAGAGCATTACACAAAGACAGAATGGAACTTCTAAAGCCAAAAAGTACCCAACCATCTGATCCATTAAGGTTCATATCCACATACACAAGCCACAGTCATATAGTATCAAATATTATACGTAAACATTGGCATGTACTTTAAAATGATGAAGTTTTACAAACTATAATTCCTGTTAATCCTTTGTTCACCTATAGACGGGCAAATAATCTTAGAGACTGCCTAACTACAAGCCACTTCAATCGTAATGCTAAAAAAATCCCTATATTTAAAGGATCTATAGCATGCGGACACTGCAGCATATGTGCTCATATGGAGAAGAAGAAATTTGTAGTTGACAGATTCAATAAAAAGTGGTTTATCAAAAATCATACCAATTGTAAGAGTATGAATGTAATCTATTGCCTGTCATGTGAATGTGACCTTGTTTACGTCGGAATGACTACGAGAAGCCTAGGTACTAGGATGACTGAGCATCTCAGTAACATCAGATTGGCTGCTCGTGATGTGGAGAATGGTAAAAAGATTACCAGCGTTGCTAGACACTTTTTACAAAAACATAATGGTAAAATTCAGGGCTTCAAATGTTGGGGCTTAGAGTCCATTAAACCTGGTATTAGAGGTGGGAATACTGAAGATGCATTATTAAAGAAGGAAGCGAGGTGGATATTCAAATTAAATTCTGTTATGCCATCTGGCATGAACGAGTACAATAATTTCTGGGTATATTTGTAATCAGTGTTTTATAATTAGTAGTAATAGACATTTGTTAAATCAAGGCCCTTAGATATAGAATAAGGGTGTAAAACTCTGTATAAGAACATATTACTGATGTCTGCCTTTACAAAGGAATAATGAGATCACTCATATCTGTAATGAGTGTGCTAATATCAATATACTACTAACATAAACTGATTAACAATAACCATATCCTAAAATTTGATGTGCACCCAGAAGGGGGTTATACCTGATAGGAATTATATTACTAAGTAAATGTTTCTAGCTCTATAACGAGTAGTTAAAACTATTGTATCAAAGTTTACTATAATTAAATTCTTTTTGGGTTACCTCTTTATGTATATACGTTATCCTAGCCATTTCACTAAGGCAATATCAACTACAGTACGTATTGCTATGTTTAATATATGGCAAGTGTTTTAAGAATCAGTGTATATACATTTTATGATAATCTGTAAGTGCACATCATAATCAATATTGTACTTGACTTTCCTTCCGGTATCCCATACGTATCCGAGCCAAGTAAAATTAGTTTATATCTCTCACCCTTAATATGCACTCTAATAATCCCCTAACTACGGCATTGCTCTAATAATCCCCTAAATACGGCATTGATAATGCCTGTCTAAGGATTTTACATACCGTGACATGATTTTTCAAACACATAGTGCCGAGGACATGCAACAGACTTGCATCACATCACTAAATAACCATTGTTTATACCGCATTAATTTTGACACATTTACAGCTCATAAGCACTGACTGCCCTTGCTACTTATAATAACAAGTAAATAACGCAATGAGATTCTCTATTACCCTGAATGACGATAGTCACAAGATCCACTTATAAGCAACTGGCTGGGTAAGATTGTGGTTATATAAGATAACATTGTATTGCGGCATGATGATGCTTTGCACTATGTTTCATAAACCAAGTATGTTTGACAGGGGGCGGGACGGTAGTAGGCGTGATTATATAATAACACATAAATATATATGTATATACACATAATAACACATAAATATATATGTATATACACATAGTAACACATACATATATATGTAGATACACATAATAACACATAAATATATATGTATATACACATAGTAACACATAAATATATATGTATATACACATAATAACACATAAATATATATGTATATACACATATTAACACATAAATATATATGTATATACACATACTAACTCCAATGAAGAAAGGTTCAGACTGTTCCGTAAAAACAAAGATGCTTTATTTGATTATTTAAAAACGGCAAAACACAGCAAACAAAGTCATGGTGTAGAAGGTGCAGCACAGTCTGGCTTATGACTAGCCAGGCTATGACTACGGATTATATCCGAAACGCGTAAGCCAGACTGTGCTGCGCCTTCTACACCATGAATTTGTTTGCTGTGTTTTGCCGTTTTTAAATAATCAAATAAAGCATCATTGTTTTTACGGAACAGTCTGAACCTTTCTTCATTGGAGTCTATATTGTCCGGATCCAGACTGTTCCCTTCTGTGCAAGTTCTTATATCCCAGGAGAGTGTGCATATTGCATTTGGAATACAGCAGTGTTGCATGTAACATAAGCGGGGACTATTTCACCTACGTCACTGGTGGGGCCGCATTGGTTTTCCGGAGGAGCAAGCAGCTGGAATAAGTTGAGGCGGAGTAAGGATTTCTCTGCCTCGTTCCGGATTGTGCTTCATTGGCCAGGACCAGGCCGCGCCTACCCAGAGGCGTCCGGATCAATCTGCAGCCGTGAATGGCGATCCCCACTAATCCACTTGGATGTGGTGAGTGAGACTTTTCCTGTTTACCCGGAGTTACGGAACACATTAAACACACTGCGAATCTTGAGAGGTTCATATACTGCACTTTGCACTTTACTCGTTTATTACAATATTAGGCTGCCTTCTTTATCTGGGTTTCTCACTTTCTTATTTGACTATACACATACTAACACATAAATATATATGTATATACACATAGTAAAATATAGATATATATGTATATACACATACTAACACATAAATATAAATGTATATACACATAGTAACACATAAATATATATGTATATACACATACTAACACATAAATATATATGTATATACACATAACACATAAATATATATGTATATACACATAATAACACATAAATATATATTTATATACACATAGTAACACATAAATATATATATATATATATATATATATATATATAGCAGCCAAAAAGAAGTACACTCTCAGGTCTTTCACAGCAAAAGTTACTTTATTGATGTAACGTTTTCGGAGGACTTGCCTCCTTCATCAGCATAGTAAATTAAACACAAAACACAAAATAAATAGTGTCATACTTACAATTAACATTCAAAACCATGCCCCTTTCCCTTGGCGCCAAACTGCCGATGTTGGAACGCATACTGCGTTCCACCGGCGATAAGAACCGGAAGTGGTGCGCAACATCACTTCCGGTAGACAATTATTACTAACAATATTGACAATATTGAATACAATAAATCGTGTAAAGTGAATCAAAAATTTCAAAGCGTGTCCACTAGGTGTTTCATAATAACAACATGTACAAGTGCAGATACTGTAATCTGAAAAACCGAACATGTGCAGCAAATAAAGTGTTATTGCACAACGGGTTGCCCGTTGCCATGGCAAACCTATGTACACTAATCGTGCCCCACTCGCATACTGAAAACACTTTTTCAAAAAATGTGCACACTAAATTTGTGTAGTAACCTATGAACTTTAAACAGTGCAATGCCCCCTTAATCATACGCACATGTGTTACGAAAAACAAAAAAAATAGAAAAATACATTGCCTACTTTGGTAGCGTGTAATTTTGTATTATGCGGAAAAATTTAAAGTTATACACTGCTGCATTAAAATGTCATCCCTACTTATTTTAGGTAAGGAATACTTTTTACAGATTGCTAGATTATACCTAAATAATGCGGACATATTCCTCAGGATTGCAATGTATACACACTTTCAGGGTGATAATTTATATTGGGTATACTTAAGCTAGGATATCCCTGATAGCATAATTTTAAATGATATATAGGAACCCTATGCTTTGTAAGCTCCTAGTTATTTCAATAGGCAACCCAATAATAGAATCCCCCCAGTTATAGTTAACTGGCTAGCTAGGACTAGGTCATTCTCTCCATGAACCTTAGTGTTTGTTAAAAACAATTGTTACCACACATTCCACACTTAACCCCTTATTGAATATTTCTGCTTCAATAAGGATCACAAAAATGGGAAAATAAAAATTAAAAATTAAAATAAACATAAATTATGGTTCCTGCATTCAATGCAGAAGTCCCACTGGGTGATGGTATGAGCTCTATAATTCCCAGGATGTATCATGTCCTTCTTGTCACAGAACCGACTGTAGTTTTGTGTTACTCCCATGTTCTCTCTTAATTTAGGATATTATTTCACATGTTTTTTTCACATATTATATCACTCCTGCTGCCTCTTCTGGCTGTTCTAGGAGCATCATCGTATCTTTACATCTTAGCTGAATTTGATACACTCTGTGGATTGTAGAAAATAATGGCAATACACTCTGTGGATTGTTGACCTATATGGGTTGTCCTTAATGCTTGAATTTTGGACCATCATACCCATATGGTTTTATAAGGCATTCGTTGTAAGCTACATGGATGTTTAACCATTTCAGTGAGCCTTGTAATGATGGAATGGCTATGTGTGTTAAGCAGTGCATGGTAACTCCGAGGCACCACTACCTGACTTCCACTCAGGAACTGGAAGTGCCAAAGTCCCCCATACCTGGTGCTGTGAGTATATCTGGGCAAGTCCACCCCCCTTAACGGGATCTGTCGAGCCCAAAACTCACAGAGTCATAGTAGTCTAGGTACCGTACCCTTAGAATGTATCACACCTTAGTGCCACATTACAATAAGGCTTTGAAATCGGGAGTTGTATTAAGGTCCACCTGGGTGTACCGGTGCCCAATCGGTACATCCACTGTGCTTCCCTCTGTAGGAGTATCTTGCCCCTGTCCCCACCCCTATCCAAAGGGGGGACATGATCGATGAGTGTGTATCTTATTGATGCCACTGGATGTTTATGTTGTGCACAATGCCTGGCCACAGGTTGATCTGAATCTCCAGACTTCAGAGCTGCCCGCGATAGCATGACGATGATTTGCCATTCTTTCTCTGAGGGTGCCCGTCGTCTTGCCAACATAAAAGCGAGAATAAGGACACACCAATAGATATATGACTAATGTTGTTGTACAGGTGATAGAGTGACGAATACTGAATTGTCGATTGGTGTGTGGGTGATGGAATAACTTCGTATTCATAAGACCATTACAGGTGGTGCACCCCAGACATTTATATGATCCCTTGATGTTAGTATATGTCATGGATCTATAGCTTGCCCTTGGGTCCGTTTTGACCAGTAGGTCCCGCAGGTTTGTGCCCCTCCTGTATCCCACCATAGGTGTGAGGTGGTTACTAAAGCGTAGCTTTGGGTCAGATGACACAATCGGCCAATGTGTTCTTAGAATCGATCCCACTTTTCTAGTACTGGGAGAAAATGTAGTAGCCATTATGAGCTTTTCATCTGTGGTTTGTCTTTGTTTCCTTGTTAACAGTTGTGTTTGTGTATATTGTGACACTTCTTCCATCATCTGTTTAATGTCTTGTGACTTATACCCTCTCTCAGCAAATTTTGCACCCATTTCCAACAACTGGGAGGCTCCCTTCATAGGATCAGAGTTGTTCCTCACTGTCCTGATTAATTGTGATTTCAGTATGCCCTTCAGCAGTGCTGGGGGATGACAACTATCTGATCTCAACAGGGAATTCCTGTCTGTAGGTTTGCTAAATAGTGTGCACCCCCAGTCCCTGTGCCGTTTTGTACACCTTAAGATCAAGAAAATTGATGGAATGTAAATCCAGCAGACATTTTAAACCGAAACCGTAGTAGGTGTGTTGTTTAAACAGATCAAATCAGCCATGGAGTTCAATCCATGCCCCCTCTCCAGATCAAAAATATATCATCTATGAACCTACGGTAGAAAATGATAGAAGAGTCCACATTTACCCCATAGGTACAGATTCTCAAAATGGGACATGAATAGGTTCGCATATGAAGGGGCCCATGGATGACCCCCATGGCTGTACCTGCTATCTGCAGAAAAAATTGGTCCTCAAATCTGAAATAATTCTTACTGAGACAGAAATCGATTAATGCCAGTAAAGAATTCAATAGGCGGTCCCTCGTATAGGGGGCTATTCACTAGATGTGCTTTCACTGCCTCCTGTCCTTCTATATGAGGAATGATTGTGTAGAGGCTGTTTCACGTCCATGGTGACCAAAATATCCCCTGGCTGGACGTGAACAGACCCCAACAATCTAATAAATTCGCTAGTGTCTAGCAAAAAGGACCGTGTTCCCCTTAACAATCGGCTGTAACAGCGAGATCAATGAACTGCGACACCCACCGGTTGGCATACGGAATTCACAGAGGACACTATGGGGCGTCCTGGAGGTCTCTCAGCATTTTTGTGAACTTTCGAATTGTGTATTAGTATGGGTATCTTGGGATGGGCAGTGGTACAAAAATTTTAGTATGTGTTCAGAGATAAAGCCCTGTTCATATCCCATACATAACAGGTCGTCCAGTTGTTTTTTTGAAAACGCCAGTTGGATCAGACCCCAGGGTATTGTATGTTGTTATGTCAGAAAGTTGAGTTGTATGTCCTCTCTATAGTAGTCATAGTCCAGGAGGACAATGGCTCCTCCCTTGTCGCTGGTCTAATAACAAGGGAGGTGTCTTTTTGTAGTGTGGTGATAGCCTTTCTTCTGCTGGAGTGAGATTATGTGTCCAAGTGGTATGTGCCCTTTCTTTGTCTAGGTCCTGAGAGACCATGCGTATGAAAGTCTTAGTGCTGGCACTGCAATTTGCAGGTTCAAAAGTACTTTGTATATGACAATTGCGTTCAATGGGAGTTTTAGTATTCTCAGACTCAGAGTGTTTTGAAAAAACTCCTTGAGTTTCAATGTTCTGTTCAGCTTATGAATGTCTAAATTTCTGTTCATATTCAGTAGTAATTGTACTGGGGACAAATGAAAGTCCTTTGTTTAGCAGTTTGTACTTCATCAGACTGACAGAACATGGGAGCTTAAATTAATTATTGCATCCTTCATCTCCCCCTCCTTGGGGGTCTGTGTCTTAGTGCCCGCCCGCCTGATATGGGGTCCAGAGTGTCTGCTCCCCGGTGAACGTGTTGTGACCCCTAAAAAATGTTGACGGGGTAGATTGTACACTGTATTGATCAAGAGTGTCTACTGGACTGGAAGAAGTGTATGCTCTATTACCATATGTTCTCTCAGTATCTGTGGACTCTGCTCCACTGGTATCTATCGTGTCAAACCGTACACGCCTTTCGCGTTGTCTTCTTTTTGGTTGGATCTCCCTAGTACCAGTGAGCCACTTATATACCTTGCCTTGGGTGTAATCTGACTTGACAACCTCCAATTTCCTATTTTTAAATGATATCAAGTCATTCTTATACTTTTCAATCTGTGTGTTAATTTTAGATAACCAATTCTCCTGTTGGTCATTGGCAAGTACTGTGTTATGTGTTGTTTCAAACTGTTGGATTTCCTGTTTTAACTTTTGATAGAAATAGATGTAACCTCTTCAATTACTAATAATATTAAATCAAATGAACATTTGTTCAAGATAAAACACCATTTCTTTCTAAATTCGGGATTTGTCCCTACCAATAGTGGGAATGTTATGTACTCTGAAACCCCTTGGTATATGCCTATTCTATAGTAATCTGAGAGATAACTGCCATGCAGGGATAGAATCTATCTCGCGCTTCCTAAGCTTTAACAATGCAAAATACAAGTTTAAGGGAGTCTCACCAGTTGTCCTGGATAATGGAGCAAACAATATACGGTCAGCGTCATCCTGGGTATACGATGCGGTCCCTACTTGTGCTGCTCTGGCTTGTCCTGCCGGGTCTACTACCACATCTATGGCACTCTCCATGGAGTCTGCTGGCCATCCCCCTTGAGTTGACATGTTTGGATAAGTGGAAATAATGGTTACCAAATGAATTTCCTGTATATATATATATAGAGCCAATCAGTAAAGAATAGTCCCATAAAATATGATGGTTTGAATGATGAGGTTAAAACAGGAGGGGCACGCCTGGTCAGTAATAAAGATATCCAAAATTCCAGATCTTACCCACAAGTGGGAAAAATTGCCTGGGTGCAACTTTAAACAACAAATAGCAGCCAAGGGGTTTCAGAGTACATAACATTCCCACTATTGGTAGGGACAATCCCGAATTTAGAAAGAGAAATGGTGTTATATCTTGAACAAATGTTCATTTTGATTTAATATTATTAGTAATATGAAGAGGTTACATCTATTCTATCAAAAGTTAAAACAGAAATCCAAACAGTTTGAAACAACACATAACACAGTACTTGCCATGACCAACAGGGAGAATTGGTTATCTAAAATTAACACACAGATTGAAAAGTATAAGAATGACTTGATATCATTTAAAATAGGAAATTGGAGGTTGTCAAGTCAGATTACACCCAAGGCAAGGTATATAAGTGGCTCACTGGTTCTAGGAGATCCAACCAAAAAGAAGACAACGCGAAAGGCGTGTTACGGTTTGACACGATAGATTCCAGTGGAGCAGAGTCCACAGATACTGAGAGAAACATATAGTAATAGAGCATACACTTCTTCCAGTCCAGTAGCACACTCTTGATCAATACAGTGTACAATCTACCCCTCGACATTTTTTTTAGGGGTCACAACACGTTCACGGGGAGCAGAACACTCTGGACCCCCATATCAAGCGGGGCGGGCACTAAGACACAGACCCCCAAGGAGGGGAGACGAAGGATGCAATAATTAATTTAAGCTCCCATGTTCTGTCAGCTGATGAAGTACAACTGCTAAACAAAGGACTTTCATTTGTCCCCAGTACAATTACTACTGAATATGAACAGAAATTAGACATATCATAAAGCTGAACAGAACATTGAAACTCAAGGAGTTTTTTCAAAACACTGAGTCTGAGAATACTAAAACTCCCATTGAACGCAATTGTCATATACAAAGTACTTTTGAACCTGCAAATTGCAGTGCCAGCACTAAGACTTTCATACGCATGGTCTCTCAGGACCTAGACAAAGAAAGGGCACATACCACTTGGACACATAATCTCACTCCAGCAGAAAGAAAGGCTATCACCACACTACAAAAAGACACCTCCCTTGTTATTAGACCAGCGGACAAGGGAGGAGCCATTGTCCTCCTGGACTATGACTACTATAGAGAGGACATTACAACTCAACTTTCTGACATAACAACATACAATACCCTGGGGTCTGATCCAACTGGCGTTTTCAAAAAACAACTGGACGACCTGTTATGTATGGGATATGAACAGGGCTTTATCTCTGAACACATACTAAAATTTGTACCACTGCCCATCCCAAGATACCCATACTATACACAATTCCGAAAGTTCACAAAAATGCTGAGAGACCTCCAGGACGCCCCATAGTGTCCTCTGTGAATTCCCTATGCCAACCGGTGTCGCAGTTCATTGATCTGCTGTTACAGCCGATTGTTAAGGGAACACGGTCCTTTTTGCTAGACACTAGCGAATTTATTAGATTGTTGGGGTCTGTTCACGTCCAGCCAGGGGATATTTTGGTCACCATGGACGTGAACAGCCTCTACACAATCATTCCTCATATAGAAGGACAGGAGGCAGTGAAAGCACATCTAGTGAATAGCCCCCTATACGAGGGACCGCCTATTGAATTCTTACTGGCATTAATCGATTTCTGTCTCAGTAAGAATTATTTCAGATTTGAGGACCAATTTTTTCTGCAGATAGCAGATACAGCCATGGGGTCATCCATGGCCCCTTCATATGCGAACCTATTCATGTCCCATTTTGAGAATCTGTACCTATGGGGTAAATGTGACTCTTCTATCATTTTCTACCGTAGGTTCATAGATGATATCTTTTTGATCTGGAGAGGGGGCATGGATGAACTCCATGGCTGGTTTGATCTGTTTAACAACACACCTACTACAGTTCGGTTTAAAATGTCTGCTGATTTACATTCCATCAATTTTCTTGATCTTAAGGTGTACAAAACGGCACAGGGACTGGGGTGCACACTATTTAGCAAACCTACAGACAGGAATTCCCTGTTGAGATCAGATAGTTGTCATCCCCCAGCACTGCTGAAGGGCATACTGAAATCACAATTAATCAGGACAGTGAGGAACAACTCTGATCCTATGAAGGGAGCCTCCCAGTTGTTGGAAATGGGTGCAAAATTTGCTGAGAGAGGGTATAAGTCACAAGACATTAAACAGATGATGGAAGAAGTGTCACAATATACACAAACACAACTGTTAACAAGGAAACAAAGACAAACCACAGATGAAAAGCTCATAATGGCTACTACATTTTCTCCCAGTACTAGAAAAGTGGGATCGATTCTAAGAACACATTGGCCTGATTGTGTCATCTTGACCCAAAGCTACGCTTAAGTAACCACCTCACACCATATGGTGGGATACAGGATGGGGCACAAACCTGCGGGACCTACTGGTCAAAACGGACCCAAGGGCAAGCTATAGATCCATGACATATACTAACATCAAGGGATCATATAAATGTCTGGGGTGCACCACCTGTAATGGTCTTATGAATACGAAGTTATTCCATCACCCACACACCAATCGACAATTCAGTATTCGTCACTCTATCACCTGTACAACAACATTTGTCATATATCTATTGGTGTGTCCTTGTTCTCGCTTTTATGTTGGCAAGACGACGGGCACCCTCAGAGAAAGAATGGCAAATCATCGTCATGCTATCCGGGCAGCTCTGAAGTCTGGAGATTCAGATCAACCTGTGGCCAGGCATTGTGCACAACATAAACATCCAGTGGCATCAATAAGATACACACTCATCGATCATGTCCCCCCTTTGGATAGGGGTGGGGACAGGGGCAAGATACTCCTACAGCGGGAAGCACAGTGGATGTACCGATTGGGCACAGTACACCCAGGTGGACTTAATACAACTCCTGATTTCAAAGCCTTATGTAATGTGGCACTAAGGTGTGATACATTCTAAGGGTACGGTACCTAGACTACTATGACTCTGTGAGTTTTGGGCTCGACAGATCCCGTTAAGGGGGGTGGACTTGCCCAGATATACTCACAGCACCAGGTATGGGGGACTTTGGCACTTCCAGTTCCTGAGTGGAAGTCAGGTAGTGGTGCCTCGGAGTTACCATGCACTGCTTAACACACATAGCCATTCCATCATTACAAGGCTCACTGAAATGGTTAAACATCCATGTAGCTTACAACGATATGCCTTATAAAACCATTATGGGTATGAGGTCCAAAATTCAAGCATTAAGGGACAACCCATATAGGTCAACAATCCACAGAGTGTATTGCCATTATTTTCTACAATTCCACAGAGTGTATCAAAATTCAGCTAAGATGTAAAGATACGATGATGCTCCTAGAACAGCCAGAAGAGCAGCAGGAGTGATATAATATGTGAAAAAACATGTGAAATAATATCCTAAATTAAGAAGAAACATGGGAGTAACACAAAACTACAGTCGGTTCTGTGA
>NC_069509.1:19480098-19522598 GCF_027579735.1 Bombina bombina | reverse complement strand
ATTTGTAAAGCAAGATGTTTACATACTACATAACCCGACCAGACATATTTTTGAAAGAAATAAAATATATTCACCGTCTTTAGATATACAATAGCAAGCTGACCTTGTATCTGTGACGTGAGTCACCAAGATCTGGCAGCCTGTTATGGAACATTCTTTGGGCAGGGGGTACATGGGCTTAAGGATACCCAGAGACTGCATGAAAATGTAAAATTTTATATGCTGGACACCGCATGTACTTTCATAACTCTGTCTTATGTCCATGTCACCCTGTATCCATAGATACAGGATGGGTACAGGGTGTGAGTGCCCATTGTGGGAGCATGTGTGACACAATGCCATCTATTGGTTTAACTATCCCAAAAACATCATAACACAGCGCCCTATATTGGTTGCAAATTCACCACCAAAATGCATACAGAAGGAATTACTAATTTGCATATATTTGCATAGGCAAAAATACAAACAGATGATTGCTATTTTTACTGTTTAGAACTACCTGAATCGTCCATCCGGTTGGCAAAGTTATATTCCCTTATTTTATTGTTTTCCTATGTGTATGTTTTAAAAAGTGTGTGTCACTATAAGCTTACTGGTGTGTTTGTAGAAGCTAGTCCTGGGTGAAATAAAGCATTGGCAGTAGATCCTACTGGAACAGTTGGTCCTGTCTGATTTTTTTTGTTGATATACCAGTAGCAGAGGTTCTGGCCCTGCATTCTAGCTGCACCTCTTACTGCAAGAGAGACCTGCTACAGAGTCTGTGGGCCTGTAAGCAAAGAGCTGGCTTTGTGAGCCCCAATTGTCTTTTTAAAGACAGTGCAGGGAAATGAATCAATACCTACCTGAAGAAAGGAGTGTGGCAGACGGGATGTTACCTACCTGAAATGAGCAGTGAGGCAGAGGGATCTGTTCCTGCCTAGAAGCAGACAGGCAGATGGGTCCCTACCTGCCTGGCAGTCCACTGAGACCAGCCCAGCTGGCTTTACCCGGGTCTCAGCAAGGATTGCTCTGGATAAAGGGATGTCCAGGGCAAGGGAAGTGTTCTGATGGAGGTACTCATTCGGGGTACCAGGCAGTCCGTCACAGTATCCATGATAGATTTTACCATAAATATTTATTACCATAAATATAACGAAAGTATATTCTAACCGTTATATATTGTTTTTCTAAATACGCTTGGGCCGCTGGATTAATAAAACTAGTCCAAGCATCGCAAGGGGTTTGAAACAATATTTAAAGATGGTCGTGTTCCTATGAAAATACAGACTGATAAAGGCAAAGAATTTTTAAATGGAACTGTACAGAAGTTATTGAAAAATGTTTTAAATTCAACATTTTGTCGCAAACAACTGTGTTAAAACAGCAATTGTAGAACGATTTAACCGTACTTTAAAGACTAGAATGTGGCCGCTATTTTACACATCACAGCACACACAAATATATAAACATATTGAACAATTTAATTCATAGTTATAATAATACATACCACAGAACCATATGTTGTAAACCGGTAGAAGTGATGCGGGAAAATTTACTCGTCTGGAAAAATATTTACGGATCTTCTCCAAAAACTAAAAAGGTAAAACCTGTTTTAAAAATCGGTGACCGCATCAGGATTTCGAAACATAAAGGTCCATTCACAAAACGTTATAAGCAAAATTTCACAGATTAAATATTTATAATTGAAAGTCTGAATACAAGAGGATTTACACCTCTTTACAAACTGAAAGATTTAGCTGGCGAGTCTATCAAAGGTAGCTTTTACCTTAAAGAACTTCAAAAAAATAACACAAAATAAAAACCGCATTTACAAAATTTAAAAAATCTTAAAACAGAAAAGTGTTAGGAGAAAGGAGTATGTTTATGTTAAATGGAAGGGCTATCCGGATACATTTAACAGTTGGATACCCAAAAGTCAGCTGACCGATATATAGCATAATGGAAGCTTCACCATTTTACTTAACGTTACCAAGAAACGCGTCATACAACATTTTTCCTAAAAAACAGATATCTAGTTTAAAAAAAACACACCTAGATTACAAGTTTTGCGCTAAACAGGGTGTGAAACTAACGCCAAAAAGTTGTGCTGCTATTACGAGTTACTAAAAAGCCTCCTTGTGCTGTGCAATATGGCTAGTTAAGCTCCATACCGCACAAAATTCAAGGGCTGATTTGACGTGTTAGTGCACGCTTTCCCCCATAGACATCAATGGGGAGAGAGTGTTAGAAAAAAAACTAACACCTGAAGTGCGGAATGAAAAATCTCCGTAACGCAACCCCATTGATATCTATGGGAAAAAAAAAGCTATGTTTAGACTTTGGGTTTATGTTAGAATGTTAGGTTTAAACACCCCTAAACCCCCACCCCTGACATCGCCGACACTAAATAAAATGATTAACCCCTAAACCTCTGGCCCCCCACATCGCCGCCACTAAATTAACCCTTTTAACTCCTAAACCACCAGCCCCACATCACAAAACACTAAATAAAACTATTAACCCCTAAACCTAAAACACCCCCAACTTTAAATTAAAGTTACAATATAACTATATTTAAATAAATAAAAACTTAACTGTGAAATAAAAATAAACCTAACATTACACTATAAATTAACCTAGCATAACTATTCTAATAAAATAAAAAAATACTACCAATTAAAAACCTAAGCTACAAATTTAAAAAAAACTATTACTATGAAATAAAAAAATCTAAACTTAAAAAAAATAATAAACACTGTTACGAAAAATAAAAAACACTAAGGCCTAGATTTGGAGTTTGGCGGTAGCCGTGAAAACCAGCGTTAGAGGCTCCTAACGCTGGTTTTAGGCTACCGCCGGTATTTGGAGTCAGTCAAAAAAGGGTCTAACGCTCACTTTTCAGCCGCGACTTTTCCATACCGCAGATCCCCTTACGTCAATTGCGTATCCTATCTTTTCAATGGGATCTTTCTAACTCCGGTATTTAGAGTCGTGGCTGAAGTGAGCGTTAGAATTCTAACGACAAAACTCCAGCCGCAGAAAAAAGTCAGTAGTTAAGAGCTTTCTGGGCTAACGCCGGTTCATAAAGCTCTTAACTACTGTGCTCTAAAGTACACAACACCCATAAACTACCTATGTACCCCTAAACCGAGGTCCCCCCACATCGCCGCCACTCGATTAAATTTTTTTAACCCCTAATCTGCCGACCGCCACCTACGTTATACTTATGTACCCCTAATCTGCTGCCCCTAACACCGCCGACCCCTATATTATATTTATTAACCCCTAACCTGCCCCCCCACAACGTCGCCGCCAGCTACCTACAATAATTAACCCCTAATCTGCCGTCCGCATGCCGCCGCCACCTACATTATAGCTATGTACCCCTAATCTGCTGCCCCTAACACCGCCGACCCCTATATTATATTTATTAACCCCTAATCTGCCCCCCTCAACGTCCCCTCCACCTGCCTACACTTATTAACCCCTAATCTGCCGAGCAGACCGCACCGCTACTATAATAAAGTTATTAACCCCTAATCCGCCTCACTAACCCTATAATAAATAGTATTAACCCCTAATCTGCCCTCCCTAACATCGCCGACACCTAACTTCAATCATTAACCCCTAATCTGCCGACTGGAGCTCACCGCTATTCTAATAAATGTATTAACCCCTAAAGCTAAGTCTAACCCTAACACTAACACCCCTCTAAGTTAAATATAATTTAAATCTAACGAAATTAATTAACTCTTATTAAATAAATTATTCCTATTTAAAGCTAAATACTTACCTGTAAAATAAATCCTAATATAGCTACAATATAAATTATAATTATATTATAGCTATTTTAGGATTTATATTTATTTTACAGGTAACTTTGTATTTATTTTAACCAGGTACAATAGCTATTAAATAGTTAAGAACTATTTAATAGCTAAAATAGTTAAAATAAATACAAAATTACCTGTAAAATAAATCCTAACCTAAGTTACAATTAAACCTAACACTACACTATCAATAAATTAGTTAAATAAAATACCTACAATTACCTACAATTAAACCTAACACTACACTATCAATACATTAATTAAATACAATATCTACAAATAAATACAATGAAATAAACTAACTAAAGTACAAAAAATAAAAAAGAACTAAGTTACAAAAAATAAAAAAATATTTACAAACATCAGAAAAATATTACAACAATTTTAAACTAATTACACCTACTCTAAGCCCCCTAATAAAATAACAAAGACCCCCAAAATAAAAAAATGCCCTACCCTATTCTAAATTACTAAAGTTCAAAGCTCTTTTACCTTACCAGCCCTGAACAGGGCCCTTTGCGGGCATGCCCCAAGAAATTCAGCTCTTTTGCCTGTAAAATAACACATACAATACCCCCCCCCCCAACATTACAACCCACCACCCACATACCCCTAATCTAACCCAAACCCCCCTTAAATAAACCTAACACTAAGCCCCTGAAGATCTTCCTACCTTGTCTTCACCTCACCGGGTATCACACCGATCCGTCCTGGCTCCGATATCTTCATCCAACCCAAGAGGGGGCTAGACATCCATCATCCGACGGCTGAAGAAGTCCAGAAGAGGGTCCAAAGTCTTCATCCTATCCGGGAAGAAGAGTAGATCCGGACCGGCAACCATCTTCTTCCAAGCGGCATCTTCTATCTTCATCCGATGAGGACCGGCTCCATCTTGAAGACCTCCACCGCGGACCCATCTTCTTCCGACAACGACTTCCCGATGAATGACGGTTCCTTTAAGGGACGTCATCCAAGATGGCGTCCCTCGAATTCCGATTGGCTGATAGGATTCTATCAGCCAATCGGAATTAAGGTAGGAATATTCTGATTGGCTGATGGAATCAGCCAATCAGAATCAAGTTCAATCCGATTGGCTGATCCAATCAGCCAATCGGATTGAACTTGATTCTGATTGGCTGATTCCATCAGCCAATCAGAATATTCCTACCTTAATTCCGATTGGCTGATAGAATCCTATCAGCCAATCGGAATTCGAGGGACGCCATCTTGGATGACGTCATTTAAAAGAACCGTCATTCGTTGTCTAGTCGTCGGTTGAAGAGGATGTTCCGCGTCGGCTTGGAAGAAGATGGTTCCGCTCCGCTCCAGAAGAAAGAAGATTGAAGATGCGGCTTGATAGAAGACTTCATCCAGATGATGGACTTCCGACTTCAGCCCGAGGATGGATTTCTTCAGTCGCCGCTTGGATCCAGACTTCAGCCCGAGGATGGACGTCGCTCTTCAGCCCCCCGCTTGGGCTTGGATCAACACTTCCGAGGCTTGGATCAAGACTTCCGAGGACGGATCGGTGAACCTGGCAGGGTGAAGATAAGGTAGGAAGATCTTCAGGGGCTTAGTGTTAGGTTTATTTAAGGGGGGTTTGGGTTAGATTAGGGGTATGTGGGTGGTGGGTTGTAATGTTGGGGGGGGTATTGTATGGTTTTTTTTTACAGGCAAAAGAGCTGAATTCTTTGGGGCATGCCCCGCAAAGGGCCCTGTTCAGGGCTGGTAAGGTAAAAGAGCTTTGAACTTTTGTAATTTAGAATAGGGTAGGGCATTTTTTTATTTTGGGGGGCTTTGTTATTTTATTAGGGGGCTTAGAGTAGGTGTAATTAGTTTAAAATTGTTGTAATATTTTTCTAATGTTTGTAAATATTTTTTTATTTTTTGTAACTTAGTTCTTTTTTATTTTTTGTACTTTAGTTAGTTTATTTCATTGTATTTATTTGTAGATATTGTATTTAAATAATTTATTGATAGTGTAGTGTTAGGTTTAATTGTAGGTAATTGTAGGTATTTTATTTAATTAATTTATTGATAGTGTAGTGTTAAGTTTAATTGTAACTTAGGTTAGGATTTATTTTACAGGTTATTTGTAATTATTTTAACTATTTTAGCTATTAAATAGTTCTTAACTATTTAATAGCTATTGTACCTGGTTAAAATAAATACAAAGTTACCTGTAAAATAAATATAAATCCTAAAATAGCTATAATATAAATATAATTTATATTGTAGCTATATTAGGATTTATTTTAGAGGTAAGTATTTAGCTTTAAATAGGAATAATTTATTTAATAAGAGTTAATTAATTTCGTTAGATTAAAATTATATTTAAGTTAGGGGGTGTTAGTGTTAGGGTTAGACTTAGCTTTAGGGGTTAATACATTTATTAGAATAGCGGTGAGCTCCAGTCGGCAGATTAGGGGTTAATGTTTGAAGTTAGGTGTCGGCGATGTTAGGGAGGGCAGATTAGGGGTTAATACTATTTATTATAGGGTTAGTGAGGCGGATTAGGGGTTAATAACTTTATTATAATAGCGGTGCGGTCTGCTCGGCAGATTAGGGGTTAATAAGTGTAGGCAGGTGGAGGCGACGTTGTGGGGGGCAGATTAGGGGTTAATAAATATAATATAGGGGTCGGCGGTGTTAGGGGCAGCAGATTAGGGGTACATAGGGATAATGTAAGTAGCGGCGGTTTACGGAGCGGCAGATTAGGGGTTAATAATAATATGCAGGGGTCAGCGATAGCGGGGGCGGCAGAATAGGAGTTAATAAGTGTAAGGTTAGGGGTGTTTAGACTCGGGGTACATGTTAGAGTGTTAGGTGCAGACGTAGGAAGTGTTTCCCCATAGGAAACAATGGGGCTGCGTTAGGAGCTGAACGCGGCTTTTTTGCAGGTGTTAGTTTTTTTTTCAGCTCAAACAGCCCCATTGTTTCCTATGGGGGAATCGTGCACGAGCACGTTTTTGAGGCTGGCCGCGTCCGTAAGCAACTCTGGTATCGAGAGTTGCAGTTGCGTTAAATATGCTCTACGCTCCTTTTTTGGAGCCTAACGCAGCCATTCTGTGGACTCTCAATACCAGAGTTATTTTAAAGGTGCGGCCAGAAAAAAGCCAGCGTTAGCTACGCGGGTCGTTACCGACAAAACTCTAAATCTAGCCGTAAGCTTACAAAAAATAATAACCAAAATGGTCAAAAATAAAAACAAATACACCTAATCTAATAGCCCTATAAAAATAAAAAAGCCCCCCCCCAAAATAAAATCACCCCCTAGCCTACAATAAACTACCCATAGCCCTTAAAAAATGCAAAAGAGCTGTTTAACTTAGGGCAATGCCCTACAAAAAGCCTTTTTAAGGGCTATTGGTAGTTTAGCATTAGATTAGGGGGTGATTTTATTTTGGGGGGCTTTTTTATTTAGAGATTAGGTTTAATTTTTTTATTTTGGATAACTTTGTTTATTATTTTCTGTAATGTTAGACTTTTTTATTTTTGGTCATTTTAGATTAATGTATTTTAATTTAATCTTAGGTTTAATTTTCTAAGTACTGTTAGGATTTTTTTATTTTAAATTTAATTTAGTATTTTATTATTTTATGTAATTCGGGGTTAATTTAGAGTCCGTTAGGTTAGGGGGCTTAGTAATTAAATTAGTTATTTGTATTGTGGGGTTTTGGTGGATTAGGGGTTAATAGATTTATAAGGTTTGTGGCGATGTAGGTTAATGGCGGATTAGGGGTTAATCGTTTTATTAGGTAGTTTGCGATGTTGGGGTTGGCGGATTTAGGGGTTAATATTTCTATTAGGTATATTGCATTGTGGGTGAATGGCGGATTGGGGTTAATAGTTTAATTAGGCATATTGTGTTGTGGGGGGTTGTCAGTTTAGGGGTTAATACATTTATTATTAGTTGAGATGTGGGGGGATTGCGGATATAGGGGTTTTACGTGTTAGGTTTATTTTTGGGAGGCAGGTTAGACTTTTATGGGAGATTTGATATATTTTTGTATTTTCTTAGGCATTGGCAGTTTTTAAAGTTCTGTAAGTCACTGGCGAATCCAGAAATGTATATTTACACATATTTCTGGACATCGCTAGTTTATCCGATTTACGGCACTTTATGAACCGCTGGCGCTGTATATGTGATACCCCGATGTGCAATGTGAAATTACGTGTGGCGTGGGTTTCAGCAGTTGCGCTGAAGCCTGCGCCATATATGTAATCTCCCCCCTAATGTTTTTCTACAAAAAAAAAAAAACACCTTTAATGTCTTCAATGATTTTTCTAGCTAAGACATTTGATAGTTTTTTTGGATTGTTAAAATGCAGATAGGTAGACTCATGTGCTTGAATGTGTCTGGAACACTAAATGTCACCTCATAAAATAAAAAAAAACTTGCCGTGGGCGTTCGAAGCTGCTTAGATCACGACAAAATAGAGGTACTTTCTACACAGATTTTTTTCAACTTGTGAATAATCGTCACCTTTATTTTTAGTGCTGGTAAAACTTAGCATTTTGTCAACTCTAGGATTTACTATCACTTTAAAATTGACCCAGTATTAGGGAGGAGTTACAAGGCTACTTTTCAGAGGTATTTTACAGCAGAGGCAATTAAATAATGACTAATGTGTACTTACCTTAATTAAGCATTTCCAAGGATAATAAATGTTGAGTTTGAAGTTCCTTAAAGAGCAGAAAAAATGATTTCCAACAACCTGTCCCTGACAGCAAGAAGTAAATAGCCAAAGAAAACCCAGGGTATCCGTATAAATCAGGGGTGCCAAACTCATTTGAGTCAATGGCCATTTTCCATACAAGTGCAACTCACTTGGGCCTCACACTACCTAGTACCTACATATCTTGCCATTGTTAAAAAAAAAAAAAAGCAGTGGTGTTTGCTATAACTGTATACATTTCAAAATAATGTGTTCTGTAACTTCTTATTAACTTACAGCTATGTTACGAGTTTTGCGTTATGAGTGAAAAAGCATTGTTATGCTCCATAACTCTGCTTTTTCCCTAACGCTGCTATTACAAGTCTTGTAGGTATAGGTGTACCGAACACCTTTTTGGCCGTCATGCAACGTCACTACCGCACTTTTAAAAAAGTCCTTTTTCAATGGGACTCCTATAGCACCGGTATTACGAGTTTGCCTGGGAGGCCAAAAAGTGAGCAGTACACCCTATACTGACAAGATTCGTACCGCCATCTAAAGTCAGTAGTTATGGGTTTTACGCTACAAAGCTGTAGCATAAAACTCATAACTAAAGTGTTACAAAGTACACTAACACCCATAAACTACATATTAACCCCTAAACCGAGGGCCTCCAGCATTATAAACACTATAATAAAGTTATTAACCCCTAATCTGCCACTCAGGACATCGCCACCATTATTAAATTTTATTAACCCCTATTCCGCCGCTTCCCGACATTGTCACCACTATAATAAACTTATTAACCCCTAAACCGCTACCCTCCTGCATCGCAAACACTATTTAAAGATTATTAACCCCTAATCTGCCGTCCGCCCACACTGCCACTATAATAAACCTATTAACCACTAAACCACAAGCCCCCCACAATGAAATATACTAAATTAAACTATTAACCCCTAAACCTCTGGCCTCCCACATCACTACATAAATATATTAACCCCTAAACCTAACCCTAACCCCAACGTAACCTTAAGCCTAAGTCTAACCCTAACCCTAACACCCCCTAACTTAAATATAATTAAAATAAACCTAAATAAACCTTACAATTATTACCTAAATAATTCCTATTTAAAGCTAAATACTTACCTATAAAATAAAACCTAAGCTAGCTACAAAATAACTAATAGTTATAATATTGTAGCTATCTTACGTTTCATTTTTATTTCACAGGTAAGTTTGTATTTATTTTAACTAGGCAGACTAGTTAGTAAATAGTTATTAACTATTTACTATCTACTTAGTTAAAATAAATACAAAGTTACCTGTAAAATAAAACCTAACCTGCCTTACACTAAAACCTTACATTACAAAAAAAAATTAGCACTAAATTACACAAAATTATCAAAAATAAAAACAAATTGCTCCTAGAGGCCTATTTATCATAGGTCTTGTGGACCTGATTTGACAGTGCGGATCAGGTCCGCTAGACCTCGCTGAATGCGGAGAGCAATACGCTCTTGTGAGCTGCTGGTGTAACGCCGCCCCCTGCAGACTCGCGGCCAATCGACCGCCAGCAGGGAGGTTTCAAGCAATCCGATCGTACTCGATCGGGTTGAATTCTGGCGATTCCTGTCCGCCTCATCAGAGCAGACAGACAGGGTTATGGAGCAGTGGTCTTTAGACCGCTGCTTCATAATTGCTGTTTCTGGCGAGCCTGCAGGCTCGCCAGAAACACGGGGCCTCAAGCTCCATCTGGAGCTTGATAGATAGGCCCCTTAATCTAATAGCCCTATCAAAATACCCCCCCCACAAAATAAAAAAACCCTAGCCTACACAAAACTGCCAATGACCCTTAAAGGCATTTAGCTCTTTTACGTTGCCCAAACCCTAAGCTAAAAATAAAACCCACCCAATAAACCCTTAAAAAACCTAACACTAACCCCCCACGATCAACAGATTAGGGGCTACTAAGTGTAGGTAGGTGGCGATGATGTTAGGGCCAGCAGATTAGGGGTTGATAAATTTATGTAAGTGGCGGCGATGTTGGGGGCGGCAAGATTAGGGGTTAACAACTGTAATGTAGGTGCCGGCGATGTTTAGGGGCGGCAGATTAGGGGTTAATAACATTATGTAGGTGGCGGCGATGTTGGGGAAGGCAGATTAGGGGTTAATAACATTATGTAGGTTGCGGCGAAGTCGGGCGGCATATTAGGGGTGTTTAGACGTGTTTTTTATGTTAGGGTGTTAGGTTTAAACATATCTTTTTCTTTCCCCATAGACATCAATGGGGCTGCGTTACGGATCTTTTGTTTCCGCGATTGCAGGTGTTAGGCTTTTTTTTTTGCCGGCTCTCCCCATTGATGTCTATGGGGAAATTGTGCACGAGCACGTCAAAGCAGCGCTTGTATTTGGGTGAGGTATGGAGCTCAACGCCACCATATCGCCCGCGCAAGCCGGGTTTTTTAAAACCTGTAATAGCAGCGCTATAGGAAGGTGAAATACCGCCACTTTTGTGGCGGTCGTTAATTTCCCTATAGCGCTCAAAACTCGTAATCTAGCTGTTACTCTGGCATGATGAAATGCACTCTAATGCTTTTAAGAAGGTGACGAGCCCTCCATCTGGTTGCTCCCAGATAAAATAAATATATAAAATATTTATCAAATATAAAGTATGTGTATCACATTGTAAAGGTGACGAGACAAACATGGTTGACACCCTACTCATAACCTGTACGATTGGAATATATATTGTACTGCTGGTGATGTATCCCAATCAATATACAGCTATACTCCCTCTGGAACACGCAGGAAACTCCCTAATACCACCTACACCTATGTCATGTCTTAGCTACACGCCCCTGAAATGCCCAGCTCACTCCCACAGACCGCCTAAACATACGTCATATCTTCCATATACTCCCCCTGGAACACCCTGCTCACTCCCACAGACCGCCTATACATACGTCATATCTTTATATCTTCCATATACTCCCCCTGGAACGCCCTGCTCACTCCCACAGACCACCTATACATACGTCATATCTTCCCTATACTCCCCCTGGAACGCCCTGCACACTCCCACAGACCGCCTATACATATGTCACATCTTCATATCTTCCCTATAATCCCCCTGGAATGCCCTGCTAACTCTCACAGACCACCTATACATACATTATATCTTCATGTCTTCCCTATACTCCCCCTGGAACGCACTGATAACTCCAACAGACCGCCTAAAAATACATAATATCTCCAAATCTTCCCTACACTCCCCCTGGAATGCCCTGCTACCTTCCACAGACCACCTATCAGTGCCGTATTTAGGTTGTGTGCTGCCCTAGGCACTCAAAATTCTGCTGCCCCTCACCCAAAGGTTTTAGGCCTTTCTTCCCCTTAATATTTTTTTGGGTCAGTGTGTAAAATCTTTTTTTTGTTTTTTTTATAACAATTAAAAAGAAAATGGGCTAGCAAAACACTTGCACACGGGTAGGTTGAAGGGAGAGAAAAGATGGGGAGGGGAGAAAAGGGAGAGAAAGGAAAGGAGGGAGGGAGAGAGAAAGTAAAGATGGGAGGGTGGGAGGGAGAGAGAGAAGAAGAGAAAAGGGGGAGGGAAAGAAAGGAGTGAAAGAAGGGAGCAAGGGAGGGAGGGAGGGAAAGGAGGGAGGGAAAGAAGGGAGGGAGTTGAGGGAGGTAGGGGAAAAAAGAAGGGAGGGAAAGAAAGAAGGGAGGGAAAGAAAGAAGGGAGGGGAGTGAGTTGAGGGAGTAAGGGAGTTGAGGGAAGAAGGGAGGGAGAAAGGGAAAGAAGGGAGAGAGGAAGGGAGGTAAAGAAGAACACACTTTGAAACATTCACTGCCCTTCACATGCAACAACATACAGTAATTACCATCTTCAAGTAATGAAACTTTTTAAGTGTCCGTTTACTATTTACTCCATGGGTTCATAAATGCAGAGACCGCTAGCTATTAGTAGCTAACATACATTAGCGCTGAGAGTTTACTATTAGACATCACATGAATGCAGAGACAGCTAGCTATTAGTAGCTAACATACATTAGCACTGATAGTTTATGATTAGACATCACATGAATGCAGAGAAAGCTAGCTATTAGTAGCTAACATACATTAGCACTGAGAGTTTATGATTAGATATCACATGAATGCAGAGACAGCTAGCTATTAGTAGCTAACATACATTAGCACTGAGAGTTTATGATTAGACATCACATGAATGCAGACAAAGCTAGCTATTAGTAGATAACAAACATTAGCGCTGAGAGTTTATGATTAGAAATCCCATGAATGCAGAGAAAGCTAGCTATTAGTAGCTAAAATACATTAGCGCTGAGAGTTTATGATTAGACATCACATGAATGCAGAGACAGCTAGCTATTAGTAGCTAACATACATTAGCACTGAGAGTTTATGATTAGACATCACATGAATGCAGAGAAAGCTAGCTATTAGTAGCTAACATACATTAGCGCTGATAGTTTACGATTAGACATCACATGAATACAGACAAAGCTAGCTATTAGTAGCTAACATACATTAGCAATGAGAGTTTATGACAAGACATCACAAGCTGATCTGAGCAGTGCACAGACGCATCCAGTTTGTCACTAAGACCTGCAATAAGCACTGCGCTCGCAGACCCACCACAGCTGACAAGGGGAGGCAGCATGTTGGCACAAGGTCTTCACCTCCACCCTCACCTTGTAAGCATATCCCCGGGCAAGTTTCTCAACAAGAACGCTTCCACTGCAGCAAAAAATGCCGGTGGCTCTAAATGAAGCAACGGTTTAAAAGAGCACTGCCTGTGAAGAGCGACCTTAATAAGCGCACGTGCCTTGTCTTCTCTGTAAAAGCCTGCACTTTATCGCTCACTGTACTGTGTGCTGGCTTTTAGAAAGAGGATAGGGCAGATGTGCTGCCCCTCCAAAATCTGCTGCCCTAGGCACCGGCCTTGTAGGCCTAGGCCATAATACGACCCTGCCACCTATACATATGTCATATCTTCATATCTTCCCTATACTCTCCCTGGAATGCCCTACTAACTCCCCCAGAATGCTTACACCTATGTAATGTCTGCAATTTACCTAAACTATACAAAAAAACTCCCTATTATAGCTATGTCGCTACATTTATAAACAATGTTAAAATGGAATACATGTTATTTTAAGTATTGTATTTAATTTAAAATTAGGTTATTTTTGACCGTTCATTTAATTATTTTAAACATAAATATATAATTTAATAATATATTAAAAATTACTACATTTAGATAAAATACTTAAAAATAATATGCATTATACATGACAATGCATATAATGTTAACATTGGATATAAATTCAATACTAAAATAAATCATTAACCCCTAATCTGCCATAACCTAAAGACCTAACCACCCCCTAACCTACTAACCCCTACACTGCCACAACCCCCAAATGCGATAAGTCCCCTAACCTTTTAACTCCTATACTGCCACAACCCCCCAATGCAAACTTCTCCTCCACTGCTTAACCACCTAACAACCCTCACCTCTAAGCTAACACCCCCTAAATTAGAAAAAAAATAAATTAACCAAACGTAACATTACAAAAAAACAACACTACCAAAAAAAAAACATTTTGCCTATACTAAAACTAAAGCACCCTTTAAAAATAAAAACCCACCCCAAAATAAAAATTCCCCTGAAAATAGTATTTGGTTGAGCATTGCCCTTAGAAGTGCATTTGGTAGGGCAATGCCTACAGCTCATTTGCTACTCAAAAAATGAAAACCTAATCTAAAAAAGGTTGTCCTAAAAAGTACATTTGGAAAGGCATTGTCCTATAGTGAGTCCTGACAGTGCAGCACTAGATCCCTTGAAGTGCAGCACTAGATCCCTTGAAGTGCAATCCTTGAGCCCTTGAGGTTAAGCCTTTGAGCCATTGAGAAACAACACTATAATCTCTCTCCAAACTAGAGAATGGTTGATTATCGGACCGATAGAAAGTAATGACGCTTTATGGGAAACTGAAGCTGACAGTTTTTCAGTTTTAATTTAAATAAAAGACATGCAAAGTGCAATCTAATTTGTAAATGATACACATAAATGTGCAAAGTATGAGTCTAATTTGTTAGAGTTACACAGAAACTGTAAAGGCATCATCAGAATGTGTAAAATCAAAACCTAAATACACTGCTGTATACAAAATAAAATATTAAACACAAAATTTAAAATTGAATCTGAAGATTAAAGTGATATAAAATAGAAAGCACAAAGGGGCTGAATGGGGCCGTATACCCCTGTTTCTGAACGAGCCTTCAGGCTCGCCAGAAACAAGCATCAAGAAGCATATGATCGGGTTGATTGACACCCCTAATAGCGGCCAATTGGCCGCAAATCTGCAGGAGGCGGCATTGCACAAGCAGTTCACCAGAACTGTTTGTGCAATGATAAATGCCGACAGCGTCCGCGCAAAGCCAATCACGCATGGGCAGGAGCTGTTAATCTCCCTGGTCGGACAAGACAGGGGAGATTGAAATTCACCACCTAAGAGGTGGAGAAGAGGCTAGAAAGCAGCGGTCTGATGATCGCTGCTTGATAAATACAGACTGCAGGTTCTCTTGTGAAAACCTGCAGTCGTAATGAGGCAAACGGCTTGATAAATCGAGCCCTTAGCAATGTATATGTACTTTATGTGTCTCAATGTAAAAGCCATTTGCAAAATTATAATTTTTTACACCCAAGATCTCCAATCTTTGAGCCCTTATAACATTTTGTGCAATATTTTTTCAGAATAACGTTTATTAGACAGTGTTAATGTGAGTATAACTGTACTTTTTAATGTATTTTTGAAGCGTTCTGTGCGACACAAAATTTAAAATTGAATCTTTAAAATTGAATCTTTTGGTTTCGGAAAACAGTTAACTACAGCTCTGAGATTGCAGAAAGGATTGAAAGGTAAACGGTGATTGCGCTAGCACAATTGCGATTTCGCTCCACTTGTAATATCAGTAAAATAAAAATGGCTCACAAAAACACAATTACCTTAATGCAAAACCGTTTGCGCCTCACTTGTAATCTAGCCCTAAGGGTTTTTCTGTGCATCTCCTCTGGAGCTCACTGCCATCTTTCTCCTGTACGACTTCAGCTTCTGTAGCTGATGTGTGTTTGTCTAACACTCTGTTCTTCTATACAGGTAGCTGCTGATGCTTCCTTAGTCACTAATACAAAACCTGCATGTAGCAAGCAGCCAGTCACTGATACAAAACCTGCATGTAGCAAGCAGCCAGTCACTGATACAAAACCTGCATGTAGCAAGCAGCCAGTCACTGATACAAAACCTGCATGTAGCAAGCAGCCAGTCACTGATACAAAACCTGCATGTAGCAAGAAGCCAGTCACTGATACAAAACCTGCATGTAGCAAGCAGCCAGTCACTGATACAAAACCTGCATGTAGCAAGCAGCCAGTCACTAATACAAAACCTGCATGTAGCAAGCAGCCAGTCACTAATACAAAACCTGCATGTAGCAAGCAACCGGTCACAAATACAAAACCTGCATGAAGCAAGCAACCGGTCACAAATACAAAACCTGCATGGAGCAAGCAGCCAGTCACTGATACAAAACCTGCATGTAGCAAGCAGCCAGTCACTGATACAAAACCTGCATGTAGCAAGCAGCCAGTCACTAATACAAAACCTGCATGTAGCAAGCAGCCAGTCACTAATACAAAACTTGCATGTAGCAAGCAGCCAGTCACTAATACAAAACCTGCATGTAGCAAGCAGCCAGTCACTAATACAAAACCTGCATGTAGCAAGCAGCCAGTCACTGATACAAAACCTGCATGTAGCAAGCAGCCAGTCACTAATACAAAACCTGCATGAAGCAAGCAACCGGTCACAAATACAAAACCTGTATGTAGCAAGCAGCCAGTCACTAATACAAAACCTGCATGTAGCAAGCAGCCAGTCACTGATACAAAACCTGCATGTAGCAAGCAGCCAGTCACTAATACAAAACCTGCATGTAGCAAGCAGCCAGTCACTGATACAAAACCTGCATGTAGCAAGCAGCCAGTCACTAATACAAAACCTGCATGTAGCAAGCAGCCAGTCACTAATACAAAACCTGCATGTAGCAAGCAGCCAGTCACTAATACAAAACCTGCATGTAGCAAGCAGCCAGTCACTGATACAAAACCTGCATGTAGCAAGCAGCCAGTCACTAATACAAAACCTGCATGTAGCAAGCAGCCAGTCACTGATACAAAACCTGCATGTAGCAAGCAGCCAGTCACTAATACAAAACCTGCATGTAGCAAGCAGCCAGTCACTAATACAAAACCTGCATGTAGCAAGCAGCCAGTCACTAATACAAAACTTGCATGTAGCAAGCAGCCAGTCACTGATACAAAACCTGCATGTAGCAAGCAGCCAGTCACTAATACAAAACCTGCATGTAGCAAGCAGCCAGTCACTAATACAAAACCTGCATGAAGCAAGCAGCCAGTCACTAATACAAAACCTGCATGTAGCAAGCAGCCAGTCACTAATACAAAACCTGCATGTAGCAAGCAGCCAGTCACTAATACAAAACCTGCATGTAGCAAGCAGCCAGTCACTAATACAAAACCTGCATGTAGCAAGCAGCCAGTCACTGATACAAAACCTGCATGTAGCAAGCAGCCAGTCACTAATACAAAACCTGCATGTAGCAAGCAGCCAGTCACTAATACAAAACCTGCATGTAGCAAGCAGCCAGTCACTAATACAAAACCTGCATGTAGCAAGCAGCCAGTCACTGATACAAAACCTGCATGTAGCAAGCAACCAGTCATTAATACAAAACCTGCATGAAGCAAGCAGCCGGTCACAAATACAAAACCTGCATGTAGCAAGCAGCTAGTCAATGATGCAAAACCTGCATGTAGCAAGCAGCCAGTCACTAATACAAAACCTGCATGTAGCAAGCAGCCAGTCACTGGTACAAAACCTGCATGTAGCAAACAGCCAGTCACTAATACAAAACCTGCATGTAGCAAGCAGCCAGTCACTAATACAAAACCTGCATGTAGCAAGCAGCCAGTCACTAATAAAAAATGTGCATGTAGCAAGCAGCCAGTCACTAATACAAAACCTGCATGTAGCAAGCAGCCAGTCACTAATACAAAACCTGCATGTAGCAAGCAGCCAGTCACTAATACAAAACCTGCATGTATCAAGCAGCCAGTCACTGATACAAAACCTGCATGTAGCAAGCAGTCAGTCACTAAAACACAACCTGCATGTAGCAAGCAGCCAGTCACTAATACAAAACCTGCATGTAGCAAGCAGCCAGTCACTGATACAAAACCTGCATGCAGCAAGCAGCCAGTCATTAATACAAAACCTGCATGTAGCAAGTAGCCAGTCACTGATACAAAACCTGCATGTAGCAAGCAGCCAGTCACTAATACAAAACCTGCATGTAGCAAGCAACCAGTCACTAATACAAAACCTGTATTTAGCAAGCAGCCAGTCATTGATACAAAATCTGCATGTAGCAAGCAGCTAGTCACTGATGCAAAACCTGCATGTAGCAAGCAGCTAGTCACTGATGCAAAACCTGCATGTAGCAAGCAGCCAGTCACTAATACAAAACCTGCATGTAGCAAGCAGTCAGTCACTGGTACAAAACCTGCATGTAGCAAGCAGCCAGTCACTAATACAAAACCTGCATGTAGCAAGCAGCCAGTCACTAATACAAAACCTGCATGTAGCAAGCAGCCAGTCACTTATACAAAACCTGCATGTAGCAAGCAGCCAGTCACTAAAACACAACCTGCATGTAGCAAGCAGCCAGTCACTAATACAAAACCTGCATGTAGCAAGCAGTCAGTCACTGGTACAAAACCTGCATGTAGCAAGCAGCCAGTCACTAATACAAAACCTGCATGTCGCAAGCAGCCAGTCACTGATACAAAACCTGCATGTAGCAAGCAGTCAGTCACTAAAACACAACCTGCATGTAGCAAGCAGCCAGTCACTAATACAAAACCTGCATGTAGCAAGCAGCCAGTCACTGATACAAAACCTGCATGTAGCAAGCAGTCAGTCACTGATACAAAACCTGGATGTAGCAAGCAGCCAGTCATTAATACAAAACCTGCATGTAGCAAGCAGTCAGTCACTAAAACAAAACCTGCATGTAGCAAGAAGCCAGTCACTGATACACAACCTGCATGTAGCAAGAAGCCAGTCATTAATACAAAACTTGCATGTAGCAAGCAGCCAGTCATTAATACAAAACCTGCATGTAGCAAGCAGCCAGTCACTAATACAAAACCTGCATGTAGCAAGAAGCCAGTCATTAATACAAAACCTGCATGTAGCAAGCAGCCAGTCAATAATACAAAACCTGCATGTAGCAAGAAGCCAGTCATTAATACAAAACTTGCATGTAGCAAGCAGCTAAACATTAATACAAAACCTGCATGTAGCAAGCAGCCAGTCACTAATACAAAACCTGCATGTAGCAAGCAGCCAGTCATTAATACAAAACCTGCATGTAGCAAGCAGCCAGTCATTAATACAAAACCTGCATGTAGCAAGCAGCCAGTCACTAATACAAAACCTGCATGTAGCAAGCAGCCAGTCATTAATACAAAACCAACCTGCATGTAGCAAGCAGCCAGTCACTAATACAAAACCTGCATGTAGCAAGCAGTCAGTCGTTGATACAAAACCTGCATGTAGCAAGCAGCCAGTCACTAATACAAAACCTGCATGTAGTAAGCAGCCAGTCACAAATACAAAACCTGCATGTAGCAAGAAGCCAGTCACTAATACAAAACCTGCATTTAGCAAGAAGCCAGTCATTAATACAAAACCTGCATGTAGCAAGCAGCCAGTCACTAATACAAAACCTGCATGTAGCAAGCAGCCAGTCACTAATACAAAACCTGCATGTAGCAAGCAGCCAGTCACTAATACAAAACCTGCATGTAGCAAGCAGCCAGTCACTAATACAAAACCTGCATGTAGCAAGCAGCCAGTCACTAATACAAAACCTGCATGTAGCAAGCAGCCAATCACTAATACAAACCTGCATGTAGCAAGCAGCCAGTCACTAATACAAAACCTGCATTTAGCAAGAAGCCAGTCATTAATACAAAACTTGCATGTAGCAAGCAGCCAGTCACTAATACAAAACCTGCATGTAGCAAGCAGCCAGTCACTAATACAAAACCTGCATGTAGCAAGCAGCCAGTCATTAATACAAAACCTGCATGTAGCAAGCAGCCAGTCACTAATACAAAACCTGCATGTAGCAAGCAGCCAGTCACTAATACAAAACCTGCATGTAGCAAGCAGCCAGTCACTAATACAAAACCTGCATGTAGCAAGCAGCCAGTCATTAATACAAAACCTGCATGTAGCAAGCATCCAATCACTAATACAAAACCTGCATGTAGCAAGCAGCCAGTCATTAATACAAAACCTGCATGTAGCAAGCAGCCAGTCACTAATACAAAACCTGCATGTAGCAAGCAGCCAGTCACTAATACAAAACTTGCATGTAGCAAGCAGCCAGTCATTAATACAAAACCTGCATGTAGCAAGCAGCCAGTCACTAATACAAAACCTGCATGTAGCAAGCAGCCAGTCATTAATACAAAACCTGCATGTAGCAAGCAGCCAGTCACTAATACAAAACTTGCATGTAGCAAGCAGCCAGTCACTAATACAAAACTTGCATGTAGCAAGCAGCCAGTCACTAATACAAAACCTGCATGTAGCAAGCAGCCAGTCACTAATACAAAACTTGCATGTAGCAAGCAGCCAGTCACTAATACAAAACCTGCATGTAGCAAGCAGCCAGTCACTAATACAAAACTTGCATGTAGCAAGCAGCCAGTCACTAATACAAAACCTGCATGTAGCAAGCAGCCAGTCACTAATACAAAACCTGCATGTAGCAAGCAGCCAGTCACTGATACAAAACCTGCATGTAGCAAGCAGCCAGTCACTAATACAAAACCTGCAGGTAGCAATAGCAAGCAGCCAGTCACTAATACAAAACCTGCAGGTAGCAAGAAGCCAGTCACTAATACAAAACCTGCAGGTAGCAAGAAGCCAGTCACTAATACAAACCCTGCATGTAGCAAGCAGCCAGATGTTCAACACAAAGGAAACACTAAATAATTGCATTCTGTACATTAAAAAAAAATATCTAGTTTTTTACTCATTGGCAATTTCATTTTTCTGGTAAAATTAGGAAATAAAATCTTATAGTGTTCCTGGGATTATAATGTTTTCCCTAATGGCTATATCTATAGGAGGCCACAGCATAGTCTGATAATACAGGGTACATATTACCCCCTTATTGTTGCACACGTGACTTCCAGAAATAACCAGATCTGTTTGTTTCACTTTCTATTTACTGTAAACTGATATAACTGAATTATAAATGCTGCTGTGTAATGCTTGTGTATATCATGTCTATGCTTAGCGATTTGTAAATAAGAAATATCTCACAGCTTATAAACAGATCAAATAACTAAAAAATAATAATATGCTACAAAACTGTTGTATGGAATAAAAGAAAATGACTTATTTCACTGAAAGTGTCCATCTATTCAACATTTTATACAGATATGAAATTCAGTGCGATTTTTTTTATATATTTTAAGAAATAAATCATCTTGCTTTCCATAGGTTGTAATGATTTAAGTTTCCTCCCTGTAACCAACATTAGTTACTGGAAGTGACATATTTATAAACGGTCAGAAAACTCTGGTATAAAGCAGAACTACTGTGCCCCAGGATCACAAATGTAAATAATAATGATAATTACAATCAGAGCTATAGCTAAGTGTTCCGACCAGTTAGGGAGCAGTGGTCTTAAGACCCCTGCTTCTTTACTGCTGTTTCCAGCGAGGCTGAAGACTCGCACGGAAACAGCTGCATTGGGGCCGATTGACCGCTTGGTAAATCAGCCCCTTTGTGTTCACTCCAATGCACTACAGCCAGTACGTGCTAATTCAGTGCTAGTTCATGTGTGCCATATAGATACAATTGTGTTCAGTCCCATGTACTACAGTCAGTCAGTGCTAGTTTAGTGCTAGTTCATGTGTGCCATATAGATACAATTGTGTTCACTCCCATGCACTACAGTCAGCCAGTGCTAGTTCATGTGTGCCATATAGATAACATTGTGCTCACTCCCATGCACTATAGTCAGTCAGTGCTAGTTCATGTGTGCCATATAGATACAATTGTGTTCAGTCCCATGCACTACAGTCAGTCAGTGCTAGTTCAGTGCTAGTTCATGTGTGCCATATAGATACAATTGTGTTCACTCCCATGCACTACAGTCAGCCAGTGCTAGTTCATGTGTGCCATATAGATAACATTGTGCTCACTCCCATGCACTATAGTCAGTCAGTGCTAGTTCATGTGTGCCATATAGATAACATTGTGCTCACTCCCATGCACTATAGTCAGTCAGTGCTAGTTCATGTGTGCCATATAGATAACATTGTGCTCACTCCCATGCACTATAGTCAGTCAGTGCTAGTTCATGTGTGCCATATAGATAACATTGTGCTCACTCCCATGCACTATAGTCAGTCAGTGCTAGTTCATGTGTGCCATATAGATAACATTGTGTTCACTCCCATGCACTACAACCTATCAGTGCTAGTTCATGTGTGCCATATAGATAACATTGTGCTCACTCCCATGCACTATAGTCAGTCAGTGCTTGTTCATGTGTGCCATATAGATACAATTGTGTTCACTCCATGCACTACAACCAGTCAGTGCTAGTTCATGTGTGCCATATAGATAACATTGTGTTCACTCCCATGCACTACAACCTATCAGTGCTAGTTCATGTGTGCCATATAGATAACATTGTGCTCACTCCCATGCACTACAGTCAGTCAGTGCTAGTTCATGTGTGCCATATAGATAACATTGTGCTCACACCCCTCCACTAGAGCCAGTCAGTGCTAGTTCATGTGTGCCATATAGATAACATTGTGCTCACTCCAGTGCACTACAGACAGTCAGTGCTAGTTCATGTGTGCCATATAGGTAACATTGTGCTCACTCCCCTCCACTAGAGCCAGTCAGTGCTAGTTCATGTGTGCCATATAGATAACATTGTGCTCACTCCATTGCACTACAAACAGTCAGTGCTAGTTCATGTGTGCCATATAGATAACATTGTGCTCACTCCCATGCACTACAGTCAGTCAGTGCTAGTTCATGTGTGCCATATAGATAACATTGTGTTCACTCCAGTGCACTACAGCCAGTCAGTGCTAGTTCATGTTTGCCATATAGATAACATTGTGCTCACTCCAGTGCACTACAGTCAGTCACTGCTAGTTCATGTGTGCCATATAGATAACATTGTGCTCACTCCCATGCACTACAGTCAGTCAGTGCTAGTTCATGTGTGCCATATAGATAACATTGTGCTCACTCCCATGCACTACAGTCAGTCAGTGCTAGTTCATGTGTGCCATATAGATAACATTGTGTTCACTCCCATGCACTACAGTCAGTCAGTGCTAGTTCATGTGTGCCATATAGATAACATTGTGCTCACTCCCATGCACTACAGTCAGTCAGTGCTAGTTCATGTGTGCCATATAGATAACATTGTGCTCACTACCATGCACTACAACCTATCAGTGCTAGTTCATGTGTGCCATATAGATAACATTGTGCTCACTCCATGCACTACAGTCAGTCAGTGCTAGTTCATGTGTGCCATATAGATAACATTGTGTTCACTCCAGTGCACTACAGTCAGTCAGTGCTAGTTCATGTGTGCCATATTGATAACATTGTGCTCACTCCCATGCACTACAGTCAGTCAGTGCTAGTTCATATGTGCCATATAGATAACATTGTGTTCACTCTAGTGCACTACAAACAGTCAGTGCTAATTCATGTGTGCCATATAGATAACATTGTGCTCACTCCCATTCACTACAACCTATCAGTGCTAGTTCATGTGTGCCATATAGATAACATTGTGCTCACTCCCATGCACTACAGTCAGTCAGTGCTAGTTCATGTGTGCCATATAGATAACATTGTGCTCACTCCCCTGCACTAGAGCCAGGCAGGGCTAGTTCATGTGTGCCATATAGATAACATTGTGTTCACTCCAGTGCACTACAAACAGTCAGGGCTAGTTCATGTGTGCCATATAGATAACATTGTGTTCACTCCAGTGCACTACAGTCAGTCAGTGCTAGTTCATGTGTGCCATATAGATAACATTGTGCTCACTCCCATGCACTACAGTCAGTCAGTGCTAGTTCATGTGTGCCATATAGATAACATTGTGCTCACTCCCATGCACTACAACCTATCAGTGCTAGTTCATGTGTGCCATATAGATAACATTGTGCTCACTCCCATGCACTACAGTCAGTCAGTGCTAGTTCATGTGTGCCATATAGATAACATTGTGCTCACTCCATGCACTACAGTCAGTCAGTGCTAGTTCATGTGTGCCATATAGATAACATTGTGTTCACTCCATGCACTACAGTCAGTCAGTGCTAGTTCATGTGTGCCATATAGATAACATTGTGTTCACTCCAGTGCACTACAGTCAGTCAGTGCTAGTTCATGTGTGCCATATAGATAACATTGTGCTCACTCCCATGCACTACAGTCAGTCAGTGCTAGTTCATGTGTGCCATATAGATAACATTGTGTTCACTCCAGTGCACTACAAACAGTCAGTGCTAATTCATGTGTGCCATATAGATAACATTGTGCTCACTCCCATTCACTACAACCTATCAGTGCTAGTTCATGTGTGCCATATAGATAACATTGTGCTCACTCCCATGCACTACAGTCAGTCAGTGCTAGTTCATGTGTGCCATATAGATAACATTGTGCTCACTCCCCTGCACTAGAGCCAGGCAGTGCTAGTTCATGTGTGCCATATAGATAACATTGTGTTCACTCCAGTGCACTACAAACAGTCAGTGCTAGTTCATGTGTGCCATATAGATAACATTGTGTTCACTCCAGTGCACTACAGTCAGTCAGTGCTAGTTCATGTGTGCCATATAGATAACATTGTGCTCACTCCCATGCACTACAGTCAGTCAGTGCTAGTTCATGTGTGCCATATAGATAACATTGTGCTCACTCCCATGCACTACAACCTATCAGTGCTAGTTCATGTGTGCCATATAGATAACATTGTGCTCACTCCCATGCACTACAGTCAGTCAGTGCTAGTTCATGTGTGCCATATAGATAACATTGTGTTCACTCCATGCACTACAGTCAGCCAGTGCTAGTTCATGTGTGCCATATAGATAACATTGTGCTCACTCCCATGCACTACAGCCAGTCAGTGCTAGTTCATGTGTGCCATATAGGTAACATTGTGTTCACTCCATGCACTACAGTCAGTCAGTGCTAGTTCATGTGTGCCATATAGATAACATTGTGCTCACTCCCATGCACTACAGTCAGTCAGTGCTAGTTCATGTGTGCCATATAGGTAACATTGTGTTCACTCCATGCACTACAGTCAGTCAGTGCTAGTTCATGTGTGCCATATAGATAACATTGTGCTCACTCCCATGCACTACAAACAGTCAGTGCTAGTTCATGTGTGCCATATAGATAACATTGTGTTCACTCCATGCACAACAGTCAGTCAGTGCTAGTTCATGTGTGCCATATAGATAACATTGTGTTCACTCCATGCACTACAGTCAGTCAGTGCTAGTTCATGTGTGCCATATAGATAACATTGTGTTCACTCCAGTGCACTACAGTCAGTCAGTGCTAGTTCATGTGTGCCATATAGATAACATTGTGCTCACTCCAGTGCACTACAGACAGTCAGTGCTAGTTCATGTGTGCCATATAGATAACATTGTGTTCACTCCAGTGCACTACAGACAGTCAGTGCTAGTTCATGTGTGCCATATAGATAACATTGTGCTCACTCCATGCACTACAGTCAGTCAGTGCTAGTTCATGTGTGCCATATAGATAACATTGTGTTCACTCCAGTGCACTACAGTCAGTCAGTGCTAGTTCATGTGTGCCATATAGATAACATTGTGCTCACTCCAGTGCACTACAGACAGTCAGTGCTAGTTCAAGTGTGCCATATAGATAACATTGTGCTCACTCCAGTGCACTACAGACAGTCAGTGCTAGTTCATGTGTGCCATATAGATAACATTGTGCTCACTCCAGTGCACTACAGTCAGTCAGTGCTAGTTCATGTGTGCCATATAGATAACATTGTGCTCACTCCAGTGCACTACAGACAGTCAGTGCTAGTTCATGTGTGCCATATAGATAACATTGTGCTCACTCCCATACACTAAATTCAATCCATTGGGGTATAGTGTCTTGAGAACAAAGATCCATTTTGCTTCTAATTTTAAAAGCTCATTTCTAATATCACCCCCTCTCCAATTAGGACGTACTTTTTATCTATATTAATAATACTTTATCTATATTAATAATACTTTATCTATATTAATAATACTTTACTTTATCTATATTAATAATACTTTATCTATATTAATAATACTTTATCTATATTAATAATACTTTATCTATATTAATAATACTTTACTTTATCTATATTAATAATACTTTATCTATATTAATAATACTTTATCTATATTAATAATACTTTATCTATAATGGTGACTAAAAATGACTTAAATTTCCCCCTTTACACATCTGAAATGTTTCGGAACTGGTAAATCTTGGTTTCTGGGGTGGTTCATATTCTCAACTGAATTCAAGTGTTCCCTTATTCTATATGAATTTAGATTTTGACTTAGGTGATTTTATGAAATAGTTAGGTGGGCTTATGGAATTATTATTATTTTTATATACATTTTTTATATATTTTATATTTTTCACATGAATTTTTAAGATATATAAATTGGGTAACCTATGTGCAACATCTTTTACATTCAAAAAATTATTTTTAGGAAATCAAAAAGCCAAATCTAATGAATTTATATTTTAAGATTAATGTGAACTATTCTTGCTCATGATTATATATAATTTGGCAGTTATATTATATATATCTAAAAAGATATGAAGTGAGAATTAAAACTGAATGGGGGTTTTTAAAGAAATAATTTGAAAAGTTTCTTCTTAGGTGTTTCTTGTAATGTGCTCATTTGTCTTCATACTTATTTTCATTTTTAGTTTCTCTAAATAGTTTTTTAAAAATACGTTTTTAATATGTTTCTATAGATAACTTAGGTATTTCAAATATTGCTATGTTACTTATGGGCTTTTTTTATAGGAGGAAGAAGATTTGGTGCTTATAGAGTTTTTAATATCTAATCACCAATTTTTCTATATCAATTTTAACTAATAGAATTCATTGGTTTATATAATCTGGAATATGAAATGTATCTTACAATTATTTGTACAATCTATTTTCTGATTTTTATATTGATTTTTATATGAATTTAGGTTTCTTGTAATATGCTCATTTTCATTTTTATAACTATATTTGAAATGATGAAATCCGATAAAGACATTGAAATCTTTCTAACACCGTAGATACAGGTGTTAGTTTGAAGTTTGTAGACACAAGTAACATTATAGGATATTAAGGAAACAAAGAATGACCAAGAGGCTATCCCTTTAAGGATTTGAAAATAACAACCGTTGGAGGGTATAAAAAGCCGGTATCATAGATCTATTGACTGAGCTTGACAAAGACTTTGAAACGCGTTGCTCAGTAATTGTGTGCCACTGTGTGTGTTCACATATTTGTTGTCTTTAATCAAGGGCTGGTTTGCAGCTCCTATTCGCCTATACAGGTGTGTCATTCTTATTTGGCGTTTCTTCGGATCTCCCCTGGGTCTGTCTTTAAGAGTGCACAGTGTCTGGGCTCAAAGTGCAGCTGCGGAGGATCCAGTGCAGACTAAAGACCCTTGGTAGGAAGGAGAGCCTGATGCGACGCCGATCTTCGGTTACCTATGTGTAAGTACCGATGTGCTTTTTTCTTGTGAAAATTTTGACGTCTACCTAAGCAGACACCTTCTGTCTCCCACCCAGACGGCTTTCAGGATTCAGGACGCTCACTCCCTGGGAAGACCCAATAACCTGCAGTTTGCAACCACCGTGCTGAAAGATCTGTGAGGAGAATTCTGTGGAGAAAGACCTTACAAGAGTATCAGTTTCTGAATAAGAAGCAACTTTTTAAACTTTGTCTCTCTTTATTCTTATGAATTTTTGTATGAATTGTTTTTTGTATTATTAGCGTGTATTTAGTGTTTTTTGTATTATTAGCGTGTATTTAGTGTTTTTTGTATTATTAGCGTGTATTTAGTGTTTTTTGTATTATTAGCGTGTATTTAGTGTTTTTTGTATTATTAGCGTGTATTTAGTGTTTTTTGTATTATTAGTGTGTATTTAGTTTTAGAGAGTAGGACCGGTCTATATATATCATCTGATTAAATATTTGGTTAGATTAGTTTATATTTTACAACTTATGTGGTTACTTTTATCAGATTTTTATAAGATTAAATTTATAAGATCAAATGAAATTTAAAACTTATGTGTTTCTTTGAATTCCCCAATTGTGTTTTTTTTAATCAATTCATGCTTATAAATTTAAATTAAAATATAATAAATTTGTTTAAATTCAGATAATTTTTAAACTAATTTATTCATGAGCTTGCAATCAGGACACATTTGTTTGCTACATTTTAATGATATATATTTAAGTTGCACTTGGTTACCTAATTAGGGAAAATAAATTTTTCTGGTACCAGCTGTAGTCTCCCTTCTCCCTTTTAAACTATTAACTTTGGCATTCCTTTGGTTTGCGCACCCATAAATTATTGAAATACCTTTCCTGTTCTTTGGGGAGTTTTTTGGGAGTCCTCCTCTTTTATAGGTGTTTGATTTTAGTTCATTTTGCGCTTGTTTTTATCTTTTCTTTTCTTGCATCCCTAATATCATAACCACTGACAGAGGTGTTCAATTCACCACCAAGTTCCGGAAGTCTCTCTCTCAACATCTACAGATAGATCATTGATTAAGTACAGCTTTTCATCCTCAGACCAACGGCCAGACCAAAAGATTAAACCAATGTCTCAAGCAGTACATTCGCTGCTACTGCTCTTACCAGCAAACAGAGTGGGCCCGATATCTTCACATGGCAGAATTTGCATACAATAACAGCAAAAACAGTTCAACCAGTCTTTCCCCCTTTTTCGCCAATTATGCTTATCACCCTACTTTCTCCATAGAAGACACAGTAATCCCAAATTCTCCTTCAGTCGACGACCTTCTGAAAAAAATAGCCTAGAACTTCCACTTCTTACGTACAAATATCAAAAATGCACAAGCTGTGCAAAAGAAATATTATGATCTTCGTAGAAGACCTTCTCCAATGTATGCAGTAGGCGATAAAGTCTGCCTTTCGAATAAAAACATCAAGATACACGTTCCTAGCAAGAAATTAGCTGGTTTGTTCATCGGTCCTTTTACCATCACTCAGGTCATCAATTCCAACGCAGTTACTCTTGATCTTCCGTCATCGTTACCCATCCATTCCACCTTCCATGTTTCACTCCTTAAACCAGCTACTACTTCATCAACCATGAAGACTATACTCCCTCCTGAGCCAGTACCCCTTGATGTTGACTCCTTTGAGGTTCAGGACCTCTTGGACTCCAGAATTTGCAACGGCCAGTTGCAGTATCTGGTGAGGTGGAAAGGCTACTCACCGGATGAAGATAGTTGGGAACCCTACACCCACATTAACACCCCTAGGCTGCTCTCTCGTTTCCATAGGCGTTACCCACATAGGCCTAAGCATCAAGCCGAGGATCGGCTTCCTTGAAGGGGGGCTTCTGTAAGGATTCCACTCCGTGTTTTGCCTTTCTCCCTCCACATCACATAGTTTTCTTACTTTTTTCACTACTTAAGTGATCACCTGACAAAAAACAGGTGCTTAGTTATTTCTCTTAGTACCTCCACGCTGCTGGTTTGTTATTGCCAGCTTCTCTGCTAAGTCAAGCCTATTGGATTACAAACTACAGATTCGTTCCTTTTGCACTTAGGATTAATTTCCATAAGAGCTATTCCTGTTAACAGCTGTTCGTTATTATATTCCTAAACAGCATTTGCAAATGTGTAAACCGCTCCACTGCTGAAACTGACAGTCACTGCAAGATTCATCTGCTGTGTGTACACAGCCTTCGTCAGCTTCTACAACACGCTGAATTTACTTACACAGACTGCTTTATAAAAACAAAGGACTGCCTGTACACTTTACTCTCATTGCGGTATACACTGCACAACCAGAATAAGGGGGGAATCCCTAAACAAACAACCCACCTTTTCGGCAAGTTTCGCCTGCCGTGACTTCAACTTGATTGACAACCTTGCTCCTCCCCCAGTACACAGCTGACCGGAGCCGAAGCCGATTCAGAGTAACCTCCTGTTTTCTCCAGTTGTGTTAACAGTTGCACCAGCAGCAAAAGGGATTATATGTTTACTGTCTAAAAGACTTTCATTTGAAAGCAAGCTCTCCTTTACCATCAGACTTTGCACAACCTTCCGGATTTCAGGAACTTCTAACTACTTCAGTCTGGAAGGTTAACCAGCTCATTTAGTTTGTTTATTTAGCAAACTCAAGAAGTTTACTTTCTCCTATAAAAATTCACACTAATTCCCAATCTGTGCTACCTTAACAGTTCTGGGAATACAGTGTATTAAAGGAACAAGCAGTAACACAATAAGGTGCCGTACTATAGGGAAGACAGTAACACAATAAGGTGTCATACTATAGGGTAGATAGTAACACAATAAGGTGTCATACTATAGGGTAGACAGTAACACAATAAGGTGTCATACTATAGGGTAGACAGTAACACAATAAGGTGCCATACTATAGGGTAGACAGTAACACAATAAGGTGTCTTACTATAGGGTAGACAATAACACCATACGGTGACATACTATAGGGTAGACAGTAACACAATAAGGTGTCATACTATAAAGTAGACAATAACACAATAAGGTGCCATACTATAGAGTAGACAGTAAAACAATAAGGTGTCATACTATAGGGTAGACAGAAACACAATAAGGTGCCATACTAATATAGTAGATAATAACACAATAAGGTTCCATTCTATAGGGTAGGCAGTAACACAATAAAGGTGCCATACTATATAGTAGACAAAAACACAATAAGGTGCCATACTATAGGGTAGACAGTAACACAATAAGGTGTCATACTATTAGGTAGACAATAACACAATAAGGTGCCATACTATAGAGTAGACAGTAACACAATAAGGTGCCATACTATAGAGTAGACAATAACACAATAAGGTGCCATACTATAGAGTAGACAGTAACACAATAAGGTGCCATACTATATGGTAGACAGTAACACAATAAGGTATCACACTATAGGGTAGACAGAAACACAATAAGGTTCCATACTATTAGGTAGACAGTAACACAATAAGGTGCCGTACTATAGGGTAGACAGTAACACAATAAGGTGTCATACTATATGGTAGACAGTAACATAATAAGGTGTCATACTATAGGGTAGACAGAAACACAATAAGGTGCCATACTAATATAGTAGATAATAACACAATAAGGTTCCATACTATAGGGTAGGCAGTAACACAATAAAGGTGCCATACTATATAGTAGACAATTAAACAATAAGGTGTCATACTATAGGGTAGACAGTAACACAATAAGGTGCCATACTATAGGGTAGACAGTAACACAATAAGGTGCCATACTATATGGTAGACAGTAACACAAGGTGCCATACTATAGGGTAGACAGTAACACAATAAGGTGCTATACTATAGGGTAGACAGTAACACAATAAGGTGCCATACTATAGGGTAGACTGTAACACAATAAGATGCCATACTAAACAATAGGCAGTAACACAATAAGGTGCCGTACTATAGGGTAGACAGTAACACTATAAGGTGCCATACTATAGAATAGACAGTAACACAATAAGGTGTCATACATTAGGGTAGACAATAACAAATAAGGTGCCATACTATATGGTAGACAGTAACACAATAAGGTGCCATACTATAGGGTAGACAGTAACACAACAAGGTGGCATACTGTAGGGTAGACAGTAACACAATAAGGTGCCACACTATATGGTAGACAGTAACACAATAAGGTGCCATACTATAGAGAGGACAGTAACACAATACGGTGCTATATTATATGGTAGACAGTAGCACAGTAAGAGCCACACTATATGGTAGACAGTAACACAATAAGGTGCCATACTATAGGGTAGTAAGTAACACAATAAGGTACCTTACTATAGGGTAGACAGTAACACAATAAGGTGCCATACTATATAGTAGACAGTAACACAATAAGGTGCCATACTATATCTTAGACAGTAACACAATAAGGTGCCATACTATATGGTAGACAGTAACACAAAAAGGTGCCATACTATAGGGTAGACAGTAACACAATACGGTGCTATACTATATGGTAGACAGTAGCACAGTAAGGAGCCACACTATATGGTAGACAGTAACACAATAAGGTGCCATACTATAGGGTAGACAGTAACACAATACGGTGCTATACTATATGGTAGACAGTAACACAATAAGGTGCCACACTATATGGTAGACAGTAACACAATAAGGTGCCATACTATAGGGTAGACAGTAACACAATACGGTGCTATACTATATGGTAGACAGTAGCACAGTAAGGAGCCACACTATATGGTAGACAGTAACACAATAAGGTGCCATACTATAGGGTAGTCAGTAACACAATAAGGTGCCATACTATAGGATAGACAGTAACACAATAAGGTGCCATACTATATAGTAGACAGTAACACAATAAGGTTCCATACTATATCTTAGACAGTAACACAATAAGGTGCAATACTATAGGTTAGACAGTAAAACAATAAGTTGCCATACTATAGGGTAGACAGTAACACAAAAAGGTGCCATACTATATGGTAGACAGTAACAAAATAAGGTGCAATACTATAGGATAGACAGTAACACAGTAAGGTGCCATACTATATGGTAGGCAGTAAAACAATAAGGTGCCACACTATATGGTAGACATTAACACAATAAGATGCCATACTATAGGGTAGACAGTAACACAAAAAGGTACCATACTATAAGGTGGACAGTAACACAATAAGGTGCCATACTATAGGGTAGACAGTAACACAATAAGGTGCCATACTATATGGTAGACAGTAACACAATAAGGCGCCATACTATAGGATAGACAGTAACACAATAAGGTGCCTTACTATACGGTAGACAGAAACAGAATAAGGTGCCATACTATAGGGTAGGCAGTAACATAATAAGGTGCCAAACTATATGGTAGACAGTAACAAAATAAGGTGCCATACTATAGGATAGACAGTAACACAATAAGGTGCCATACTATAGGGTAGACAGTAACACAATAAGGTGTCATACTATAAGTTAAACAGTATCACAATAAGGTGCCGTACTATAGGGTAGACAGTAACACAATAAGGTGTCATACTATAGGGTAGACAGTAACACAATAAGGTGTCATACTATAGGGTAGACAGAAACACAATAAGGTGCCGTACTATATAGTAGATAATAACACAATAAGGTTCCATACTATAGGGTAGGCAGTAACACAATAAAGGTGCCATACTATATAGTAGACAATAACACAATAAGGTGCCATACTATAGGGTAGACAGTAACACAATAAGGTGTCATACTATTGGGTAGACAATAACACAATAAGGTGCCATACTATAGAGTAGACAGTAACACAATAAGGTGCCATACTATATGGTAGACAGTAACACAATAAGGTATCATACTATAGGGTAGACAGAAACACAATAAGGTTCCATACTATTAGGTAGACAGTAACACAATAAGGTGCCGTACTATAGGGTAGACAGTAACATAATAAGGTGTCATACTATAGGGTAGACAGAAACACAATAAGGTGCCATTCTAATATAGTAGATAATAACACAATAAGGTTCCATACTATAGGGTAGGCAGTAACACAATAAGGTGCCATACTATAGGGATGACAGTAACACAATAAGGTGCCATACTATAGAGTAGACAGTAACACAATAAGGTGCCATACTATTGGGTAGACAGTAACACAATAAGGTGCCATACTATAGGGATGACAGTAACACAATAAGGTGCCATACTATAGAGTAGACAGTAACACAATAAGGTGCCATACTATAGGGATGACAGTAACACAATAAGGTGCCATACTATAGAGTAGACAGTAACACAATAAGGTGCCATACTATTGGGTAGACAGTAACACAATAAGGTGCCATACTATAGGGTAGACAGTAACACAATAAGGCGCCATAGTATAGGGTAGACAGTAACACAATAAGGTGCCATACTATTGGGTAGACAGTAACACAACAAGGTGCTATACTATATGGTAGTCAGTAACACAATAAGGTGTCATACTATAGGATAGACAGTAACACAATAAGGTGCCATACTATAGGATAGACAGTAATGCAATAAGGTGCCATACTATATAGTAGACAGTAACACAATAAGGTGCCATACTATATCTTAGACAGTAACACAATAAGGTGCCATACTATAGGTTAGACAGTAAAACAATAAGTTGCCATACTATAGGGTAGACAGTAACACAATAAGGTGCCATACTATATAGTAGACAGTAACAAAATAAGGTGCAATACTATAGGATAGACGGTAACACAGTAAGGTGCCATACTATATGGTAGGCAGTAAAACAATAAGGTGCCACACTATATGGTAGACAGTAACACAATAAGATGCCATACTATAGGGTAGACAGTAACACAAAAAGGTACCATACTATAAGGTGGACAGTAACACAATAAGGTGCCATACTATAGGATAGACAGTAACACAATAAGGTGCCATACTATAGGGTAGACAGTAACACAATAAGGTGCCATACTATATGGTAGACAGTAACACAATAAGGTGCCATAATATTGGATAGACAGTAACACAATAAGGTGCCTTACTATAGGGTAGACAGAAACAGAATAAGGTGCCATACTATAGGGTAGGCAGTAACATAATAAGGTGCCATACTATAGGATAGACAGTAACACAATAAGGTGCCATACTATAGGGTAGACAGTAACACAATAAGGTGCCATACTATAGGATAGACAGTAACACAATAAGGTGCCATACTATAAGTTAGACAGTAACACAATAAGGTGCCGTGCTATAGGGTAGACAGTAACACAATAAGGTGTCATACTATATGGTAGACAGTAACACAATAAGGTGCCATACTATAGGGTAGACAGTAACACAATAAGGTGTCATACTATAAGTTAGACAGTAACACAATAAGTTGCCTTACTATAGGGTAGACAGTAAAACAATAAGGTTTCATACTATATGGTAGACAGTAACAAAATAAGGTGCCATACTATAGGATAGACAGTAACACAATAAGGTGCCATACTATAGGGTAGACAGTAACACAATAAGGTGCCATACTATAAGTTAGACAGTAAAACAATAAGGTGCCGTACTATAGTGTAGACAGTAACACAATAAGGTGTCATACTATATGGTAGACAGTAACACAATAAGGTGCCATACTATAGGGTAGACAGTAACACAATAAGGTGTTATACTATAAGTTAGACAGTAACACAATAAGGTGCCTTACTATAGGGTAGACAGTAACACAATAAGGTGTCATACTATATGGTAGACAGTAACAAAATAAGGTGCCATACTATAGGATAGACAGTAACACAATAAGGTGCCGTACTATAGGGTAGACAGTAACACAATAAGGTGTCATACTATATGGTAGACAGTAACACCATAAGGTGCCATACTATAGGGTAGACAGTAACACAATAAGGTGTCATACTATAGGGTAGACAATAACACAATAAGGTGTCATACTATAGGGTAGACAGTAACACAATAAGGTGCCATACTATAGGGTAGACAGTAACACAATAAGGTGTCATACTATAGGGTAGACAATAACACAATAAGGTGACATACTATAGGGTAGACAGTAACACAATAAGGTGTCATACTATAGGGTAGACAATAACACAATAAGGTGCCATACTATAGAGTAGACAGTAACACAATAAGGTGTCATACTATAGGGTAGACAGTAACACAATAAGGTGTCATACTATAGGGTAGACAGAAACACAATAAGGTGCCATACTAATATAGTAGATAATAACACAATAAGGCTCCATTCTATAGGGTAGGCAGTATTACAATAAAGGTGCCATACTATATAATAGACAAAAACACAATAAGGTGCCATACTATAGGGTAGACAGTAACATAATAAGGTGTCATACTATTGGGTAGACAATAACACAATAAGGTGCCATACTATAGAGTAGACAGTAACACAATAAGGTGCCATACTATAGGGTAGACAGAAACACAATAAGGTTCCATACTATTAGGTAGACAGTAACACAATAAGGTGCCGTACTATTAGGTAGACAGTAACACAATAAGGTGCCGTACTATAGGGTAGACAGTAACACAATAAGGTGTCATACTATATGGTAGACAGTAACATAATAACGTGTCATACTATAGGGTAGACAGAAACACAATAAGGTGCCATACTAATATAGTAGATAATAACACAATAAGGTTCCATACTATAGGGTAGGCAGTAACACAATAAAGGTGCCATACTATATAGTAGACAATTAAACAATAAGGTGTCATACTATAGGGTAGACAGTAACACAATAAGGTGCCATACTATAGGGTAGATAGTAACACAATAAGGTGCCATACTATATGGTAGACAGTAACACAAGGTGCCATACTATAGGGTAGACAGTAACACAATAAGGTGCTATACTATAGGGTAGACAGTAACACAATAATGTGCCATACTATAGGGTAGACTGTAACACAATAAGATGCTATACTAAACAATAGGCAGTAACACAATAAGGTGCCGTACTATAGGGTAGACAGTAACACTATAAGGTGCCATACTATAGAATAGACAGTAACACAATAAGATGTCATACTTTAGGGTAGACAGTAACAAATAAGGTGCCATACTATAGGGTAGACAGTAACACAATAAGGTGTCATACTATAAGTTAGACAGTAACACAATAAGGTGCCGTACTATAGGGTAGACAGTAACACAATAAGGTGTCATACTATATGGTAGACCAGTGGTTCTCAACCTAAGTGACCACAAGGCCCAGTAAATTTTAGCCGGACCTGTCCAGGGCCCGGTAAGCATCGGCAGTGGGTTGGAGTAGGTTTGGAAGAAATTACAGCTAGACATTATGTGACATAAAACTTTATTAATACCAACAAAGCTATAGAAATATTACAATATCAACAGGCATAAAAAGAATAAATATTATGCCTAAATGTATAACGAAAAGGTTAATTAATGTGACTTTTGCTGACACTTTTCCTTTATTAGTTTGTCCAACTGCGGTTTCAGATTAGTAACAGCCAGTCTCAAACAATCCTGAAGATGAAGCCTGTTTCTTTGTTTTGTTTTTAAAAGTGTCATGGCTGAGAAACCAGTTTCACACAAATAAGTAGTAGCAAAACAGAGAAGAAACTTGATGGCTATTTCATGTAAGTGTTTATACTCCTCCTTCACCTTCATCCAAAACTTGGTCAGACTTTTGTTCTGAAAATCTTTTTCAAGTTGTTTGTCACATGAGAGTTCCAATAGAGTTTCTTTGGCTTCATAAGGCAAGCTGTTGTCATGACCAATAAATGGATTGACTATCCACATATTCTCTTTCCTGGGATCTTTTTCTTCAGGAAAATAGCTTTGGAATGCCTTCAAAAGTGCTTCAAGATGTTCTTTTATATGTTTTTTTACAACTTCTAAGTCAAAGCCAGTGTCTTCTTGGTGAAACTCACTGAATGCTGCAAACATTTCAAAATTATTTCTTTCAATCATTTCAACCCACAGAGATAGTTTCTTCTTGAAACCTTCCACTTTTTCTGCTGCTGTGAAAATATTTGTCATTTCTCCTTGCAGACCCAAGTTTAACTCATTTATCTTTGAGAAAATGTCACTCAGGTAAGCAAGTCTAGCCACCCATTCTTCATCTTTAAATAAACCAGCCATTTCATGTTTTCTGCTCAGTAAGAACACTTCTACCTCCTTCCTCATTTCAAAAAGCCTCTTTAACACTCTACCTCTTGATAGCCATCTTACCTCTGTATGGTACAAAAGGTGTTGGTAATCTGATCCCATCTCTTCACAGAGCACAGCCAACAATCTGGAGTTCAGAGCAGAGTTTTTTATATAATTTACAAGTGTTGTGGCTTGTGTAAGAACATCATTGAGTTCAGGGGACAGTTTCTTTGAAGCCAGGTGCTCTTTGTGAATAAAGCAGTGTGTCAGCATTATGTTGGGATGGGACACTTCTTTTATCTTAGCACCCACTCCTGAATGCCTACCTGTTATATTAGCAGCGCCATCAGTACATAGGCCTACACAGTATTTCCACTGTAGACCTGCATTCTCAATGTAGTCGTTTAATATTCTGAATATTTCTGAGCTAGTGGTGTATGTTTGTAATGTACACACACAAAGTATGTCTTCTGCCACATCACCCATGTCATAATCTGCATACCGTACATAGGCTATTAAAACACTGTTGTCTGCAATATCAGTTGACTCATCTAACTGAAGTGACAACCATATTGATTTTTTAAGTTTTTCAATGAGTTGAGCCTCCACATTTGCTGACATATCACAAACTCGACGAGCAATGGTGTCATTTGAAAGTGGTATTTGCTTCAGTTTATCTGCAGCAGACTGACCAAAGACTGTGCTAGCAACATCAATGAGACAAGGCTTAATAAGGTTTTCACCATCAGAATATGGTTTTTTACATGTGGCTATTCTTTTGGCAACTAAATAAGAAGACATTAAAAGTGACTTATCAGTAGTACTAGCCTGAACAAGCACACGTTTTTCACTATGAAGTGCTTCCTTTTTTCGAATAAAAAAGTCAACTGAGGGGGGGCGGAGCTAGCAACCAGCGAGGAAAGATGTGTCCTTTGTAAGCTCCGTGGGCAGAAAGCTTAAAAAAACTCTTTTAGGGGAAATATTTACTTATTTACTTAATACTTCGGCTCTTAACTTGCCCCCTACTGTACCCGAACCCATTTGGCTTTTTTTTTAGAGCAAATGATGAAGTACCAAGAGACGGACCAGCATTAAGATTCTCAGACCACGGGAGAACAATATGGAGGCCGTTGAAAAATGGGAGTCCTCTATGCTGACAGCGATCTCGCAACATTTTGAACAACTAGAGCATGATCTCAGAGCTGTGTTTATTGTAATTACGGATCACCTATCCACTTTAACAGTGAGGAGTCTGGAACAGCCTAGGATCCCAGCCGCTAAGCAGCCTAACATAGAACGGTTGGCAAAGTCGGAGCCTGTTATAATACCTCCTTCCCCAAATCTAACCACATCGCAGCCTTCAATCTACTGTGGTAATGATTCTCAGATCCGGAGCCCTGGGCTGCGGGCTAATCACGAAAATCACGCCTCAGTCATCCAGGAAATGAGTGATATTATACCTGTCTGGCCCGTGCTGGTGACTGCCTGCCACGTGGAGCTGCGACCTGGGAACTCAGCTTCTATGCCATACCGGAATAGCGGAGGATTCTTTGGCATCTCTACGATCCTGGACAGTTTCATCCTGCAGGTCTGTTACGCTGCTGGAATCCCTATGCAGAGAAATATTACCGATTCTATAGTCCCTTCACTGCGACAGAAGGGAATTAAGCCGGTGGTTTATAGATTAGGGATCGGGTGAACACTGACCTATGGCATGCTGTCTCCACTCCCCGGCTTGACTCAGGATGTTATAATGGACATTGACTTGGCTTTCAACAAAGCACGAAATTACAAATTGAGACACTGATATATTTTATTAGTTACCGGTATGGGAGCCTGACCTGTGGATGATGTTTTTGAGTAGTGTATAGGACTTTGAACATTGGCACGGTTGTAGCTGTGATTTTGAGGTCTTGATGAGCAACCCTTATGGACAGTTGCAGCTAACACAACACTTCCACCGCTGTTAGATAGTGACATGGACATTTGCCAAGTTTATTTTGATATGCTATTATATGCTTAGCCATAGTCACATAATAGTTATATTACCCCTATAGGGCTTAACGCTTAACTTGATATGTTAGAGGCACTTGCAATTTTTTGTGCTCTAGGAGTTCTGGTCTCATGAACATATACTATAGGTTGTTATTAATCTTTGTACAAGTTTTCATATATATCATAGAGACGAACAATGCAAAATATAGGAGGGTTTGGCTTTGCAGTCCACTGCTACCTGTCAGCTATATTTTTCTCACTGCTTTTCACTCTGATATTTTTGCTTATGTACACACTTTATACTGTGGGACTTTGCATTAGATAACCTTACCCTATGTTTGATTATCATTATAGTACCCCAAAAGTTCAGCATGCCACATTTAATGGTGGATTTAATATTGGGTATTTAGATATCAAGCCATTATATCATCCTTTGAGGACCTAGAACTGTATCTAATATGCTCCCTGAACTCCTGCCAAGGTTTTTCTTCCCTAAGCTCTATAAGTCGGAGTTTTTGTTAAATGATGATGCCTTCTTTAATAGTTGAGATCTATCTAATGTGCATCCTTATACAAGGTTCAGTTATTACTTATATATGCTTGTTTACCTTATGCACAGGGTTTATATACGTGCCTCTGTTTTTGGGCAATTGACACACACTGCAAACCATTGTGGATTACTAATTAGCCTGCACTCGAATAGAATCACTAGCTCTCCAGGCACTATGTCTGGTTAATTTGTCATATGGGTGGAGTTCAGTATATAGGCTATTGTTTACTTACTTTGAAAATTCAATAATTATAATACATTTCCTCAGCTTACCACACATATCTCACACCGACAATTCTAGTCTCATAACTCACAACCCCATATTCAAGTGATTATCATTTGACTGTACTATTATATATCATATACCTAGTGAACTGTCTGCGGCCGGGATGGTTCACTCATGCTTTCATTATCAGATATAGTCAAACCAATGTACAGGTTTTCTCATCTACAATACTCCAGGGTGTAAAACTTAGCTCAATATCTAGAAGTATGCAGTTGAAATTTAGGTTGTTAAGACCGGCTCCGTATCCCCTCTCTAAGGGTTTCCCCTTAGTATTGTCCTTTGTACCCCACAAAATCTCATATTATAGGTTTGTAGTTTCAGACACAGTACCACCTCATTACTAGAGCACATTATTTATTTCTGTTGGGCCCCTCTCCTCCCTTTCCCGCCGGTTCTTGTTGCCTGCGGGTCATACCCCTACTCCCTTTTCCCTCATCACCTATAGGTGGCATCTCCCCAGGAGAGGAGTTCATCTGGAAGTCCCCTATATCTCATCTTATACCATGTCTTATACCACATATCTCATATCACATAGTACATACATCCTAACACCCCTCCTTGAGTTTTAGATAAAATCTACCATCCACAAAGGGAGATTTGGGAGCGCTAGTGGCAGTCACTTTGTTTTGGCATCTAACTGCGCAACTTATTACTGTGCCTCTATCTGGTTTAGCCCTTGTCCCATTGACTGAATGTTTGTTGAATATAATTTCACACTACCTATTTTGTTAGCTCGAGTTAATCCAATCTATACGCAGCTTGGCTATATTAATACTACTCCTTGCCTAATGCACTGCATATGTGTTCACATGCATGTTGAGTTCTACTGCAGCTTTACGCATGGAAATGAATTTACTGTTTAATATTTGGTTGCCAATGAATAATTGCACCCTACTCTTACATGCAATCCTACAATACCACTGGAGACTACTACTCTGTTCTACCCACATGGTTTAGTCATGTTCGCTTTCTCCTTTCTACTGTTTTACTAACCTCCTATAGCTATATTCAACACTATAGAGGTGAGTAGCTCCCTGTAAAAATTCATAATTTATTACTAGACTACATTAACTGTTTGGTCCGTTGCCCGGACATAGGGCCCGTGCCCGGGTGGCGGAGACAGTTTCTCGCACTCCTTTTATCACCTATTTACTTTTCACCATAGCTTAGGCTTCACTATAATTTAATTATGTACTGATCTATACTTACTAAATTAGGTGCTACTTTAGCTATCTCAGACGTATAAACTATCCATAGAGAGCTTAGTCTCATATTGGTAGCGCTTCTTACTCAATACCCTACAACCACCCTACCGTAAATCAAATTAAGGCATTGCTGCAGGTCTTTATTCCCTTTTCACTTTAACCAATAAGCAATCTTCAAATTATATTCATCTATTTAAAATATAATCTTTATATTATATCTATGAGTTTCTTGTTATACAATTTCACTTATATCAAGTGTTATTTGTGAATAGGGGTACTTTAGATTTACATGTTTATACCTTTGCTTATTCATTTATTCACTCATTTCCCCATCATTCATTTGATCATTTATGCAATACACTTATATTCCACTCCTCCTTGAGTTACCAGAGCTGAGATACTTAGCATATGCCACACTTGTACATTTAGATCTTGGGACTCTAGCATATTGAATTTGGCACTGTCCTAGCATGCATTAGTTTCTTGTTATGCACCTATTAGCAACCCAAATATACCTAGTCACACATAGATGATGATAGTGCCCAGTGTTACTACTGCTTATCTCCTCCTATCCCTCCTACATCTATTTCTTTCAGCGACTCCTCTCTGACACATAATGAACCTTTTGGCTCCCAGGTTACATATCTTTGTATGATCGTTCACTCTATCACCTCCCTCCCCCCCTTATTGTATAGTATTCTGGTTCTTTGTGATTAGACCAGATACTTAATTCGCGGTTCCCTTGTGAATAACCGCAATTACCAATATTATATAATAACTATGTTCT